>NC_057804.1:670858847-670861246 GCF_018294505.1 Triticum aestivum
GTGAGAATCGACAAAACCGCGAGTGTTGATGACCGACACATAAACGCACCCTGGGTTCATCAATCGTGGAAAACACTCTGGAACCCCAAAACAGTGAGTAATTGTCCATGAAACGGGTCAGAATTGACCAAAACTGTGAGTGTTGACGACGAAAACTTAAGCGCACCCCGGGGATCATCAATCGTGGAAATCGCTCAGGGACCCCAAACCGGTGAGTAATAGTCCACGAAACGGTCTAGAATTGGCCAAAATTGTGAGTGTTGGTAACCGATATGTAAACGCACCCCGGGGTTCATCAATCGTGGAAATCACATTGGGAACCCAAAACTGAGTAATAGTCCAGGAAACGGGCCAGAATCGGCCCAAAATGCGAGTCTTGACGACCAACACGTAAGCACACCTTGGGGTTCGACAACAATGGAAATGGCTTTGGGACCCCAAAACAGTGAGTAATAGTCCATGAAACGGGTCAGAATCGACAAAAACCACGAGTGTTGATGACCGACACATAAACGCACCAGGGGTTCGTTAATCGTGGAAATCCCATCGGGACCCAAAATAGTGACTAATATTCCACAAAACGGGCCAGAATCGGCCAAAACTGTGAGTGTTGATGACCGACACATAGGTGCATCTTTGGGTTCAACAACTATGGAAGTCGCTTCGGGGCCCCAAAAAGGTGAGTAATAGTCCACGAAACGGGTCAGAATTGGCCAGAACTGTGAGTGTTGACGATGGGCACGTAAACGCACCCCCGGGGATCCTCAATCGTGGAAATCGCTCGAGGACCCAAAACGGTGAGTAATAGTCCACGAGACGGACCAGAATTGGGCAAAATTGTGAGTGTTGATAACAGACAAGTAAACACACCCCGGGATTGGCAATCGTGTATATCGATCTAGGACCCCAAAACGGTGAGTAATAGTGCACCAAACGGACCAGAATCGGCCAAAATTGCGGTTGTTGATGACCAACATGTAAGCGCACCATAGGGTTCGTCAATCGTGGAAATCGCTTTGGGACCCCAAAACGGTGAGTAATAGTCCATGAATCTGGTCAGAATCGATAAAACCGCGAGTGTTGATGACTGACACATAAACGCACCCTGGGTTCGTCAATCGTGGAAAACACTCTGGGCCCCAAAACAGTGAGTAATAGTCCACGAAACGGGTCAGAATTGACCAAAACTGTGAGTGTTGACGACGAACACTTAAGCGCACCCTGGGGATCATCAATCGTGGAAATTGCTCAGGGACCACAAACAGGTGAGTAATAGTCCACTAAACGGTCTAGAATTGGCCAAAATTGTGAGTGTTGGTAACCGATATGTAAACGCACCACGGGGTTCATCAATCGTGGAAATCACATTGGGAACCCAAAACTGAGTAATAGTCCATGAAACGGGCCAGAATTGGCCAAACTGTGAGTCTTGACGACCAACACGTAAGCACACCTTGTGGTTCGACAACAATGGAAATCGCTTTGGGACACCAAAATAGTGAGTAATAGTCCACGAAACGGGTGAGAATCGACAAAACCGCGAGTGTTGATGACCGACACATAAACGCACCCTGGGTTCATCAATCGTGGAAAACACTCTGGAACCCCAAAACAGTGAGTAATTGTCCATGAAACGGGTCAGAATTGACCAAAACTGTGAGTGTTGACGACGAAAACTTAAGCGCACCCCGGGGATCATCAATCGTGGAAATCGCTCAGGGACCCCAAACCGGTGAGTAATAGTCCACGAAACGGTCTAGAATTGGCCAAAATTGTGAGTGTTGGTAACCGATATGTAAACGCACCCCGGGGTTCATCAATCGTGGAAATCACATTGGGAACCCAAAACTGAGTAATAGTCCAGGAAACGGGCCAGAATCGGCCCAAAATGCGAGTCTTGACGACCAACACGTAAGCACACCTTGGGGTTCGACAACAATGGAAATGGCTTTGGGACCCCAAAACAGTGAGTAATAGTCCATGAAACGGGTCAGAATCGACAAAAACCACGAGTGTTGATGACCGACACATAAACGCACCAGGGGTTCGTTAATCGTGGAAATCCCATCGGGACCCAAAATAGTGACTAATATTCCACAAAACGGGCCAGAATCGGCCAAAACTGTGAGTGTTGATGACCGACACATAGGTGCATCTTTGGGTTCAACAACTATGGAAGTCGCTTCGGGGCCCCAAAAAGGTGAGTAATAGTCCACGAAACGGGTCAGAATTGGCCAGAACTGTGAGTGTTGACGATGGGCACGTAAACGCACCCCCGGGGATCCTCAATCGTGGAAATCGCTCGAGGACCCAAAACGGTGAGTAATAGTCCACGAGACGGACCAGAATTGGGCAAAATTGTGAGTGTTGATAACAGACAAGTAAACACACCCCGGGAT
>NC_057804.1:670861256-670866384 GCF_018294505.1 Triticum aestivum
GTGAGAATCGACAAAACCGCGAGTGTTGATGACCGACACATAAACGCACCCTGGGTTCATCAATCGTGGAAAACACTCTGGAACCCCAAAACAGTGAGTAATTGTCCATGAAACGGGTCAGAATTGACCAAAACTGTGAGTGTTGACGACGAAAACTTAAGCGCACCCCGGGGATCATCAATCGTGGAAATTGCTCAGGGACCCCAAACCGGTGAGTAATAGTCCACGAAACGGTCTAGAATTGGCCAAAATTGTGAGTGTTGGTAACCGATATGTAAACGCACCCCGGGGTTCATCAATCGTGGAAATCACATTGGGAACCCAAAACTGAGTAATAGTCCAGGAAACGGGCCAGAATCGGCCCAAAATGCGAGTCTTGACGACCAACACGTAAGCACACCTTGGGGTTCGACAACAATGGAAATCGCTTTGGGACCCCAAAACAGTGAGTAATAGTCCATGAAACGGGTCAGAATCGACAAAAATCGCGAGTGTTGACGACCGACACATAAACGCACTAGGGGTTCGTTAATCGTGGAAATCCCTTCGGGACCCAAAATAGTGAGTAATATTCCACAAAATGGGCCAGAATCGGCCAAAACTGTGAGTGTTGATGACCGACACGTAGGTGCATCTTTGGGTTCAACAACTATGGAAATCGCTTCGGGGCCCCAAAAAGGTGAGTAATAGTCCACGAAACGGGTCAGAATTGGCCAGAACTGTGAGTGTTGACGATGGGCACGTAAACGCACCCCCGGGGATCCTCAATCGTGGAAATCGCTCGAGGACCCAAAACGGTGAGTAATAGTCCACGAGACGGACCAGAATTGGGCAAAATTGTGAGTGTTGATAACAGACAAGTAAACACACCCCGGGATCGGCAATCGTGTATATCGATCTAGGACCCCAAAACGGTGAGTAATAGTGCACCAAACGGACCAGAATCGGCCAAAATTGCGGTTGTTGATGACCAACATGTAAGCGCACCATAGGGTTCGTCAATCGTGGAAATCGCTTTGGGACCCCAAAACGGTGAGTAATAGTCCATGAAACTGGTCAGAATCGACAAAACCGCGAGTGTTGATGACCAACACATAAACGCACCCTGGGTTCATCAATCGTGGAAAACACTCTGGGCCCCAAAACAGTGAGTAATAGTCCACGAAACGGGTCAGAATTGACCAAAACCGTGAGTGTTGACGACGAACACTTAAGCGCACCCCGGGGATCATCAATCGTGGAAGTCGCTCAGGGACCCCAAACAGGTGAGTAATAGTCCACTAAATGGTCTAGAATTGGCCAAAATTGTGAGTGTTGGTAACCGATACGTATACGCACCCCGGAGTTCATCAATCGTGGAAAGCACATTGGGAACCCAAAACTGAGTAATAGTCCAGGAAACGGGCCAGAATCGGCCCAAACTGCGATTCTTCACGACCAACACGTAAGCACACCTTGGGATTCGACAACAATTGAAATCGCTTTGGGACCCCAAAACAGTGAGTAATAGTCCACAAAACGGGTCAGAATCGACAAAACCGCGAGTGTTGATGACCGACACATAAACGCACCCTGGGTTCGTCAATCATTGAAAACACTCTAGGGCCCCAAAAGAGTGAGTAATTGTCCACAAAACGGGTCAGAATTGACCAAAACTGCGAGTGTTGATGACAAACACTTAAGTGCACCCCGGGGATCATCAATCGTGGAAATCGCTCAGGGAAACCAAACAGGTGAGTAATAGTCCACGAAACGGTCTAGAATTGGCCAAAATTGTGAGTGTTGGTAACCGATACGTAAACGCACCCCGGGGTTCATCAATCATGGAAATCACATTGGGAACCCAAAACTAAGTAATAGTCCAGGAAACGGGCCAGAATCGGCCCAAACTGCGATTCTTCAAGACCAACACGTAAGCACACCTTGGGGTTCGACAACAATTGAAATCGCTTTGGGACCCCAAAACAGTGAGTAATAGTCCACGAAACGGGTGAGAATCGACAAAACCGCCAGTGTTGATGACCGACACATAAACGCACCCAGGGTTCGTCAATCGTGGAAAACACTCTGGGCCCCAAAACGGTGAGTAATTGTCCACGAAACGGGTCAGAATTGACCAAAACTGTGAGTGTTGACGACGAACACTTAAGCGCACCCCGGGGATCATCAATCGTGGAAATCGCTTAGGGACCCCAAACCGGTGAGTAATAGTCCACGAAACGGTCTATAATTGGCCAAAATTGTGAGTGTTGGTAACCCATATGTAAAAGCACCCCGGGGTTCATCAATGGTGGAAATCACATTGGGAACCCAAAACTGAGTAATAGTCTAGGAAACAGGCCAGAATCGGCCCAAACTGCGAGTCTTGACGACCAACACGTAAGCACACCTTGGGGTTCGACAACAATGGAAATCGCTTTGGGACCCCGAAACAGTGAGTAATAGTCCACGAAACGGGTCAGAATCGACAAAAACCGCGAGTGTTGATGACCGACACATAAACGCACTAGGGGTTCGTCAATCGTGGAAATCCCTTTGGGACCCAAAAGAGTGAGTAATATTCCACAAAATGGGCCAGAATCGGCCAAAACTGCGAGTGTTGATGACTGACACGTAAGTGCATCTTTGGGTTCAACAACTATGGAAATCGCTTCGGGACCCCAAAAAGGTGAGCAGTAGTCCACAAAACGGGTCAGAATTGGCCAGAACTGTGAGTGTTGATGATGGGCATGTAAACGCACCCCCGGGGATCCTCAATCGTGGAAATCGCTCTAGGACCCCAAAAACAGTGAGTAATAGTCAACGAGACGGACCAGAATAATTGGGCAAAATTGTGATTGTTGATAACAGATAAGTAAACGCACCCCGGGATCGGTAATCGTGTATATCGCTCTAGGACCCCAAAACGGTGAGTAATAGTGCACCAAACGGACCAGAATCAGCCAAAATTGCGGTTGTTGATGACCAACATGTAAGCGCACCATAGGGTTCCTCAATCATGGAAATCGCTTTGGGAACCCAAAACGGTGAGTAATAGTCCACAAAACGGGTCAGAATCGACAAAACCGCGAGTGTTGATAATCGACACATAAACGCACCCTGGGTTCTTCAATCGTGGAAAACACTCTGGGCCCCAAAACAGTGAGTAATAGTCCATGAAACGGGTCAGAATTGACCAAAACCGTGAGTGTTGACGACGAACACTTAAGCGCACCCCGGGGATCATCAATCGTGGAAGTCGCTCAGGGACCCCAAACAGGTGAGTAATAGTCCACTAAATGGTCTAGAATTGGCCAAAATTGTGAGTGTTGGTAACGGATACGTATACGCACCCCGGAGTTCATCAATCGTGGAAATCACATTGGGAACCCAAAACTGAGTAATAGTCCAGGAAACGGGCCAGAATCGGCCCAAACTGCGATTCTTCACGACCAACACGTAAGCACACCTTGGGATTCGACAACAATTGAAATCGCTTTGGGACCCCAAAACAGTGAGTAATAGTCCACAAAACGGGTCAGAATCGACAAAACCGCGAGTGTTGATGACCGACACATAAACGCACCCTGGGTTCGTCAATCGTGGAAAACACTCTAGGGCCCCAAAAGAGTGAGTAATTGTCCACAAAACGGGTCAGAATTGACCAAAACTGTGAGTGTTGACGACAAACACTTAAGTGCACCCCGGGGATCATCAATCGTGGAAATCGCTCAGGGAAACCAAACAGGTGAGTAATAGTCCACGAAACGGTCTAGAATTGGCCAAAATTGTGAGTGTTGGTAACCGATACGTAAACGCACCCCGGGGTTCATCAATCGTGGAAATCACATTGGGAACCCAAAGCTGAGTAATAGTCCAGGAAACGGGCCAGAATCGGCCCAAACTGCGATTCTTCACGACCAACACGTAAGCACACCTTGGGGTTCGACAACAATTGAAATCGCTTTGGGACCCCAAAACAGTGAGCAATAGTCCACGAAACGGGTGAGAATCGACAAAACCGCCAGTGTTGATGACCGACACATAAATGCACCCAGGGTTCGTCAATCGTGGAAAACACTCTGGGTCCCCAAAACGGTGAGTAATTGTCCACGAAACGGGTCAGAATTGACCAAAAATGTGAGTGTTGACGACGAACACTTAAGCGCACCCCGGGGATCATCAATCGTGGAAATCGCTTAGGGACCCCAAACCGGTGAGTAATAGTCCACGAAACGGTCTATAATTGGCCAAAATTGTGAGTGTTGGTAACCGATATGTAAAAGCACCCCGGGGTTCATCAATGGTGGAAATCACATTGGGAACCCAAAACTGAGTAATAGTCTAGGAAACAGGCCAGAATCGGCCCAAACTGCGAGTCTTGACGACCAACACGTAAGCACACCTTGGGGTTCGACAACAATGGAAATCGCTTTGGGACCCCAAAACAGTGAGTAATAGTCCACGAAACGGGTCAGAATCGAAAAAACCGTGAGTGTTGATGACCGACACATAAACGCACTAGGGGTTCGTCAATCGTGGAAATCCCTTTGGGACCCAAAAGAGTGAGTAATATTCCACAAAATGGGCCAGAATCGGCCAAAACTGCGAGTGTTCATGACTGACACGTAAGTGCGTCTTTGGGTTCAACAACTATGGAAATCGCTTCGGGACCCCAAAAAGGTGAGTAGTAGTCCTCAAAACGGGTCAGAATTGGCCAGAACTGTGAGTGTTGATGATGGGCACGTAAACGCACCCCCGGGGAGCCTCAATCGTGGAAATCGCTCTAGGACCCCAAAAACAGTGAGTAATAGTCAACGAGACGGACCAGAATAATTGGGCAAAATTGTGATTGTTGATAACAGATAAGTAAACGCACCCCGGGATCGGTAATCGTGTATATCGCTCTAGGACCCCAAAACGGTGAGTAATAGTGCACCAAACGGACCAGAATCAGCCAAAATTGCGGTTGTTGATGACCAACATGTAAGCGCACCATAGGGTTCCTCAATCGTGGAAATCGCTTTGGGACCCCAAAACGGTGAGTAATAGTCCACGAAACGGGTCAGAATCGACAAAACCGCGAGTGTTGATAATCGACACATAAACGCACCCTGGGTTCTTCAATCGTGGAAAACACTCTGGGCCC
>NC_057804.1:670868260-670871094 GCF_018294505.1 Triticum aestivum
CAATCGTGGAAATCGCTCTAGGACCCCCAAACGGCGAGTAATAGTCAACGAGACGGACCAGAATAATTGGGCAAAATTGTGAGTGTTGATAACAGACAAGTAAACGCACCCCAGGATCAGCAATCGTGTATATCGCTCTAGGACCCCAAAACGGTGAGTAATAGTGCACCAAACGGACCAGAATCAGCCAAAATTACGGTTGTTGATGACCAACATGTAAGAGCACCATAGCGTTCCTCAATCGTGGAAATCGCTTTGGGACCCCAAAACGGTGAGTAATAGTCCACGAAACGGGTCAGAATCGACAAAGTCGCGAGTGTTGATAACCGACACATAAACGCACCCTGGGTTCGTCAATCGTGGAAAACACTCTGGGCCCCAAAACAGTGAGTAATAGTCCACGAAACGGGTCAGAATTGACCAAAACTGTGAGTGTTGACGACGAACACTTAAGCGCACCCCGGGGATCATCAATCGTGGAAGTTGCTCAGGGACCCCAAACAGGTGAGTAATAGTCCACTAAGTGGTCTAGAATTGGCCAAAATTGTGAGTGTTGGTAACCGATACGTAAACGCACCCCGGAGTTCATCAATCGTGGAAATCACATTGGGAACCCAAAACTGAGTAATAGTCCAGGAAACGGGCCAGAATCGGCCCAAACTGCGATTCTTCACGACCAACACGTAAGCACACCTTGGGGTTCGACAACAATTGAAATCGCTTTGGGACCCCAAAACAGTGAGTAATAGTCCACGAAACGGGTGAGAATCGACAAAACCGCGAGTGTTGATGACCGACACATAAACGCACCCTGGGTTCGTCAATCGTGGAAAACATTCTGGGGCCCCAAAACGGTGAGTAATTGTCCACGAAACGGGTCAGAATTGACCAAAACTGTGAGTGTTGACGACGAACACTTAAGCGCACCCCGGGGATCATCATTCGTGGAAATCGCTTAGGGACCCCAAACCGGTGAGTAATAGTCCACGAAACGGTCTATAATTGGCCAAAATTGTGAGTGTTGGTAACCGATATGTAAACGCACCCGGGGGTTCATCAATGGTGGAAATCACATTGGGAACCCAAAACTGAGTAATAGTCCAGGAAACAGGCCAGAATCGGCCCAAACTGCGAGTCTTGACGACCAACACGTAAGCACACCTTGGGGTTCGACAACAATGGAAATCGCTTTGGGACCCCAAAACAGTGAGTAATAGTCCACGAAACGGGTCAGAATCGACAAAAACCGCGAGTGTTGATGACCGACACATAAACGCACTAGGGGTTCATCAATCGTGGAAATCCCTTTGGGACCCAAAAGAGTGAGTAATATTCCACAAAATGGGCCAGAATCGGCCAAAACTGCGAGTGTTGATGACTGACACGTAAGTGCATCTTTGGGTTCAACAACTATGGAAATCGCTTTGGGACCCCAAAAAGGTGAGTAGTAGTCCACAAAATGGGTCAGAATTGGCCAGAACTGTGAGTGTTGATGATGGGCACGTAAACGCACCCCCGGGGATCCACAATCGTGGAAATCGCTCTAGGACCCCCAAACGGCGAGTAATAGTCAATGAGACGGACCAGAATAATTGGGCAAAATTGTGAGTGTTGATAACAGACAAGTAAACGCACCCCAGGATCAGCAATCGTGTATATCGCTCTAGGACCCCGAAACGGTGAGTAATAGTGCACCAAACGGACCAGAATCAGCCAAAATTACGGTTGTTGATGACCAATATGTAAGAGCACCATAGCGTTCCTCAGTCGTGGAAATTGCTTTGGGACCCCAAAACGGTGAGTAATAGTCCACGAAACGGGTCAGAATCGACAAAGTCGCGAGTGTTGATAACCGACACATAAACGCACCCTGGGTTCGTCAATCGTGGAAAACACTCTGGGCCCCAAAACAGTGAGTAATAGTCCACGAAACGGGTCAGAATTGACCAAAACTGTGAGTGTTGACGACGAACACTTAAGCGCACCCCGGGGATCATCAATCGTGGAAGTTGCTCAGGGACCCCAAACAGATGAGTAATAGTCCACTAAGTGGTCTAGAATTGGCCAAAATTGTGAGTGTTGGTAACCGATACGTAAACGCACCCCGGAGTTCATCAATCGTGGAAATCACATTGGGAACCCAAAACTGAGTAATAGTCCAGGAAACGGGCCAGAATCGACCCAAACTGCGATTCTTCACGACCAACACGTAAGCACACCTTGGGGTTCGACAACAATTGAAATCGCTTTGGGACCCCAAAACAGTGAGTAATAGTCCACGAAACGGGTCAGAATCGACAAAACCGCGAGTGTTGATGACCGACACATAAACGCACCCTGGGTTCGTCAATCGTGGAAAACACTCTGGGGCCCCAAAACGGTGAGTAATTGTCCACGAAACGGGTCAGAATTGACCAAAACTGTGAGTGTTGACGACGAACACTTAAGCGCACCCCGGGGATCATCATTCGTGGAAATCGCTTAGGGACCCCAAACCGGTGAGTAATAGTCCACGAAACGGTCTATAATTGGCCAAAATTGTGAGTGTTGGTAACCGATATGTAAACGCACCCGGGGGTTCATCAATGGTGGAAATCACATTGGGAACCCAAAACTGAGTAATAGTCCAGGAAACAGGCCAGAATCGGCCCAAACTGCGAGTCTTGACGACCAACACGTAAGCACAACTTGGGGTTCGACAACAATGGAAATCGCTTTGGGACCCCAAAACAGTGAGTAATAGTCCACGAAACGGGTCAGAATCGACAAAAACCGCGAGTGTTGATGACCGACACATAAACGCACTAGGGGTTCATCAATCGTGGAAATCCCTT
>NC_057804.1:670871368-670873832 GCF_018294505.1 Triticum aestivum
CCTCAATCGTGGAAATCGCTCTAGGACCCCAAAAACAGTGAGTAATAGTCAACGAGACGGACCAGAATAATTGGGCAAAATTGTGATTGTTGATAACAGATAAGTAAACGCACCCCGGGATCGGTAATCGTGTATATCGCTCTAGGACCCCAAAACGGTGAGTAATAGTGCACCAAACGGACCAGAATCAGCCAAAATTGCGGTTGTTGATGACCAACATGTAAGCGCACCATAGGGTTCCTCAATCGTGGAAATCGCTTTGGGACCCCAAAACGGTGAGTAATAGTCCACGAAACGGGTCAGAATCGACAAAACCGCGAGTGTTGATAATCGACACATAAACGCACCCTGGGTTCTTCAATCGTGGAAAACACTCTGGGCCCCAAAACAGTGAGTAATAGTCCACGAAACGGGTCAGAATTGACCAAAACCGTGAGTGTTGACGACGAACACTTAAGCGCACCCCGGGGATCATCAATCGTGGAAGTCGCTCAGGGACCCCAAACAGGTGAGTAATAGTCCACTAAATGGTCTAGAATTGGCCAAAATTGTGAGTGTTGGTAACCGATACGTATACGCACCCCGGAGTTCATCAATCGTGGAAATCACATTGGGAACCCAAAACTGAGTAATAGTCCAGGAAACGGGCCAGAATCGGCCCAAACTGCGATTCTTCACGACCAACACGTAAGCACACCTTGGGATTCGACAACAATTGAAATCGCTTTGGGACCCCAAAACAGTGAGTAATAGTCCACAAAACGGGTCAGAATCGACAAAACCGCGAGTGTTGATGACCGACACATAAACGCACCCTGGGTTCGTCAATCGTGGAAAACTCTCTAGGGCCCCAAAAGAGTGAGTAATTGTCCACAAAACGGGTCAGAATTGACCAAAACTGTGAGTGTTGACGACAAACACTTAAGTGCACCCCGGGGATCATCAATCGTGGAAATCGCTCAGGGAAACCAAACAGGTGAGTAATAGTCCACGAAACGGTCTAGAATTGGCCAAAATTGTGAGTGTTGGTAACCGATACGTAAACGCACCCCGGGGTTCATCAATCATGGAAATCACATTGGGAACCCAAAACTGAGTAATAGTCCAGGAAACGGGCCAGAATCGGCCCAAACAGCGATTCTTCACGACCAACACGTAAGCACACCTTGGGGTTCGACAACAATTGAAATCGCTTTGGGACCCCAAAACAGTGAGTAATAGTCCACGAAACGGGTGAGAATCGACAAAACCGCGAGTGTTGATGACCGACACATAAATGCACCCTGGGTTCGTCAATCGTGGAAAACACTCTGGGGCCCCAAAACGGTGAGTAATTGTCCACGAAACGGGTCAGAATTGACCAAAACTGTGAGTGTTGACGACGAACACTTAAGCGCACCCCGGGGATAATCAATCGTGGAAATCGCTTAGGGACCCCAAACCGGTGAGTAATAGTCCACGAAACGGTCTATAATTGGCCAAAATTGTGAGTGTTGGTAACCGATATGTAAAAGCACCCCGGGGTTCATCAATGGTGGAAATCACATTGGGAACCCAAAACTGAGTAATAGTCTAGGAAACAGGCCAGAATCGGCCCAAACTGCGAGTCTTGACGACCAACACGTAAGCACACCTTGGGGTTCGACAACAATGGAAATCGCTTTGGGGCCCCAAAACAGTGAGTAATAGTCCACGAAACGGGTCAGAATCGACAAAAACCGCGAGTGTTGATGACCGACACATAAACGCACTAGGGGTTCGTCAATCGTGGAAATCCCTTTGGGACCCAAAAGAGTGAGTAATATTCCACAAAATGGGCCAGAATCGGCCAAAACTGCGAGTGTTGATGACTGACACGTAAGTGCATCTTTGGGTTCAACAACTATGGAAATCGCTTTGGGACCCCAAAAAGGTGAGTAGTAGTCCACAAAACGGGTCAGAATTGGCCAGAACTGTGAGTGTTGATGATGGGCACGTAAACGCACCCCCGGGGATCCTCAATCGTGGAAATCGCTCTAGGACCCCCAAACGGCGAGTAATAGTCAACGAGACGGACCAGAATAATTGGGCAAAATTGTGAGTGTTGATAACAGACAAGTAAACGCACCCCAGGATCAGCAATCGTGTATATCGCTCTAGGACCCCAAAACGGTGAGTAATAGTGCACCAAACGGACCAGAATCAGCCAAAATTACGGTTGTTGATGACCAACATGTAAGAGCACCATAGCGTTCCTCAATCGTGGAAATCGCTTTGGGACCCCAAAACGGTGAGTAATAGTCCACGAAACGGGTCAGAATCGACAAAGTCGCGAGTGTTGATAACCGACACATAAACGCACCCTGGGTTCGTCAATCGTGGAAAACACTCTGGGCCCCAAAACAGTGAGTAATAGTCCACGAAACGGGTCAGAATTGACCAAAACTGTGAGTGTTGACGACGAACACTTAAGCGCACCCCGGGG
>NC_057804.1:670873932-670887596 GCF_018294505.1 Triticum aestivum
GGGGTTGAACGACTGTGGAAATCGCTTCGGGACCCCAAAACGGTGAGTAATAGTCCACGAAACGGGTCAGAATTGGCCAAAACTGCGAGTGTTGACGACGGACACGTAAATGCACTCCAAAACGGCCAAAACTACAAGTCTTGACGACCAACACATAGCACACCATGGGGATCGACAACCATGGAAATCAATTTGGGACCCCAAAACGGTGAGTAATAGTCCACGAAAGAGCCCAGAATCGGACAAACCAAGGATTATTGATGACCGACACGTAAATGCACTCAGGGGTTAGTTAATCGTGGAAATCACTCCAGGACCCCAAAATAGTGAGTAATAGTCCACGAAACGCGTCAGAATCGGCCAAAACTGCGAGTGTTGACGACCGTCAAGTAATCGCACCTTGGGGTTCAACAACTGTGGAAATCGCTTCGGGACCCCAAAACGGTGAGTAATAGTCCACGAAACGAGTCAGAATTGGCCAAAACTATGAGTGTTGACGACGGACACGTAAATGCACTCCTGGGATCGTCAATCGTGGAAATCGCTCTGGGACCCAAAACAGTGAGTAATAGTGTACGAAACGGGCCAGAATTGGCCGTAATTGAGAGTGTTGATGACCACATGTAAACGCACCCCGAGGTTCGACAATCGTGGAAATCACTTCGGGACCCCAAAACTAAGTATAGTCCAAGAAACGGGCCAGAACCGACCCAAACTACGAGTGTTGACGACCAACACATATCACACCTTGGGATTCGACAACCATGGAAAGCGTTTTGGGACCCCAAAACGTTGAGTAATAGTCCATGAAAGAGCCCAGAATCGGACAAACCTAGGATTAGTGATGACCGACACGTAAACGCACCCAAGGGTTCGTTAATTGTGAAAATCACTCCGGGACCCCTAAATAGTGAGTAATAGTCCACGAAACACGCCAGAATCGGGCAAAACTGCGAGTGTTGACGACCGACACGTAATCGCACCTTGGGGTTGAACGACTGTGGAAATCGCTTCGGGACCCCAAAACGGTGAGTAATAGTCCACGAAACGGGTCAGAATTGGCCAAAACTGCGAGTGTTGACGACGGACACGTAAATGCACTCCTGGGATCGTCAATCGTGCAAATCGCTCTGGGACCCAAAACAGTGTATAATAGTGCACGAAACGGACCAGAATTGGGCGAAATTGAGAGTGTTGATGACCACATGTAAACGCACCCCGAGGTTCGACAATCGTAGAAATCAATTCGCGACCCCAAAACTAAGTATAGTCCAAAAAACGGGCTAGAACCGACCCAAACTACGAGTGTTGACGACCAACACATAGCACACCTTGGGGTTTGACAACCATGGAAAGCGTTTTGGGACCCCAAAACAGTGAGTAATAGTCCATGAAATTGCACAGAATCGGACAAACCTAGGATTATTGATGACCGACACGTAAACGCACTCAGGGGTTCATTAATCGTGAAAATCACTCTGGGACCCCAAAATAGTGAGTAATAGTCCACGAAACAGGCCAGAATCGGGCAAAACTGCGAGTGTTGACGACCGACACGTAATCGCACCTTGGGGTTCAACAACTGTGGAAATCGCTTCGGGACCCCAAAACGGTGAGTAATAGTCCACGAAACGAGTCAGAATTGGCCAAAACTATGAGTGTTGACGACGGACACGTAAATGCACTCCTGGGATCGTCAATCGTGGAAATCGCTCTGGGACCCAAAACAGTGAGTAATAGTGCACGAAACGGACCAGAATTGGCCGAAATTGAGAGTATTGATGACCACATGTAAACGCACCCCGAGGTTCGACAATCGTGGAAATCACTTCGGGACCCCAAAACTAAGTATAGTCCAAGAAACGGGCCAGAACCGACCCAAACTACGAGTGTTGACGACCAACACATATCACACCTTGGGATTCGACAACCATGGAAAGCGTTTTGGGACCCCAAAACGGTGAGCAATAGTCCATGATAGAGCCCAGAATCGGACAAACCTAGGATTATTGATGACCGACACGTAAATGCACTCAGGGGTTCGTTAATCGTGGAAGTCACTCCAGGACCCCAAAATAGTGAGTAATAGTCCACGAAATGGGTCAGAATCGGCCAAAAGTGCGAGTGTTGACGACCGACACGTAAGCGCACCTTGGGGTTGAACGACTGTGGAAATTGCTTCGGGACCCCAAAACGGTGAGTAATAGTCCACGAAACGGATCAGAATTGGCCAAAACTGCGAGTGTTGATGACGGAGACGTAAATAAACTCCAAAACGGCCAAATCTACAAGTCTTGACGACCAACACATAGCACACCATGGGGTTCGACAACCATGGAAATCAATTTGGGACCCCAAAACGGTGAGTAATTGTCCACGAAAGAGCCCACAATCGGACAAACCAAGGATTATTGATGACCGACACGTAAACGCACTCAGGGGTCCGTTAATCATGGAAATCACTCCAGGACCCCAAAATAGTGAGTAATAGTCCACGAAACGGGTCAAAATCGGCCAAAACTGCGAGTGTTGACGACCGACACGTAAGCGCACCTAGGGGTTGAACGGCTGTGGAAATCGTTTCGGGACCCCAAAACGCTGAGTTATAGTCCACGAAACGGGTTAGAATTGGCCAAAACTGTGAGTGTTGATGATGGACATGTAAATGCACCCCCGGGATCATCAATCGTCGAAATCGCTATGGGACCCAAAATGGTGAGTTATAGTGCAGGAAACGGACCAGAATTGGCCGAAATTAAGAGTGTAGATGACCACACGTTAAGGCACCCCGAGGTTCGTCAATCATGGAAATCACTTCGGGACCCCAAAACTAAGTATAGTCCAAGAAACCGGCCAGAATCGGCCCAAAAAACGAGTGTTGACGAACAACACATAGCACACCTTGGGTTTCGAAAACCATGGAAAGCATTTTGGGACCCCAAAACGGTGAGTAATAGTCCGTAAAAGAGCCCAGAACCGGACAAACCTCGGATTACTGCTGGCCGAGATGTAAACGCACCCAGGGGTTCGTTAATTGTGGAAATCACTCCGGGACCCGAAAATAGTGAGTAATCGTCCACGAAACAGGACAGAATCGGCCAAAACTGCAAGTGTTGACGACCGACATGTAAGCGCACCTAGGTGCTCAACAACTGTGGAAATCCCTTTGGGACCCCAAAACGGTGAGTAATAGTCCATGAAACGGGTTAGAATTGGCCAAAACTGTGAGTGTTGACGATAGACACGTAAATGCACCCCCGGGATCAGCAATCGTGGAAATCGCTATGGGACCCAAAACGGTGAGTAATAGTGCACGAAACGAACCAGAATTGGCAGAAATTGAGAGTGTTGATGACCACGCGTTAACGCACCCCGGGGTTCGTCAATCGTGGAAATCACTTCGGGACCCCAAAACTAAGTATAGTCCAAGAAACGGGCCAGAATCGGCCCAAATAACGAGTGTTGACGAACAATACATAGCACACCTTGGGTTTCGAAAACCATGGAAAGCGTTTTGGGACCCCAAAACGGTGAGTAATAGTCCGTAAAAGAGCCCAGAATCGGAGAAACCTAGGATTACTGATGACCGAGATGTAAATGCACCCAGGGGTTCATTAATCGTGGAAATCACTCCGGGACCCGAAAATAGTGAATAATAGTCCACGAAACAGGCCAGAATCGGGCAAAACTTTGAGTGTTCACGACCAACACATAAACGCACCTTGGGGTTCAACAACTGTGGAAATCGCTTCGGGACCCCAAAACGGTGAGTTATAGTCCACAAAACGGGTCAGAATTGGCCAAAACTGTGAGTGTTGACGACGGACACGTAAGCGCACCTTGGGGTTCAACAACCAGGGATTCGTCAATAATGGAAATCGCTCAGGGACCTAAAATCAGTGAGTATTAGTCCATGAAATGTGTCAGAATCATCCAGAACTGCGAGTGTTGATGACCGACACATAAATGCACCCCGATGTTCGTCAATCGTGGAAATCACTTCGGGACCCCAAAACTGACTAATAGTCCAAGAAACAGGCCAGAATCGGCCAAAAGTGTGAATGTTGATGACCGACACTTCAGCACACCTTGGGTTCAACAACCATGGATATGCTTTGGGACCTTAAAATGTTGAGTAATAGTCCACGAAACGGGTTAGAATCGATAAAAATCGCGAGTGTTAATGACTGACACGTAAACACACCCTGAGGTTCGTCAATATTGAAAATCACTCAAAGCCCCCAAAACAATAGTGAGTAATAGTGCACGAAACGAGTCAGAATCGACAAAAACCGCGAGTATTGATGACTGACACATAAGCACACCTTGGGGATCAACAACTATGGAAATCGCTTGGGGACCACAAAACAGTGAGTAATAGTCCACGGAACGGGCCAGAATTGGCCAAAACTGTGAGTGTTGAAGACAGACACGTAAATGCAGCCCTGGGATCGTCAATCGTGGAAATCGCTCTGGGACCCAAAACGGTGAGTAATAGTGCACGAAACGGGGCAGAATTGGCCAAAATTGAGAGTGTTGATGACCACATGTAAACGCACCCCAAGGTTCGTCAATCGTGGAAATCACTTCGGCACCACAAAACTAAGTAATAGTCCAAGAAACGGGCCATAATCGGCCCAAACTACGAGTCTTGACGACCAACACATAGCACCCCATGGGGTTCGACAGCCATGGAAATCAATTTGGGACCCCAAAACGGTGAGTAATAGTCCACGAAAGATCCCAGAATCGGACAAACCTAGGATTATTGATGACCAAAATGTAAACACACTCAGGGGTTCGTTAATCGTGGTAATCACTCCAGGACCCCAAAATAGTGAGTAATAGTCCACCAAACGGGTCAGAATCGGCCAAAACAGCGAGTGTCGACGACCGACACGTAAGCGCACCTTGGGGTTCAGCAACTGTGGAAATCGCTTCGGGGCCCGAAAACGGTGAGTAATAGTCCACTAAATGTGTCAGAATTGGCCAAAACTGTGAGTGTTGAAGACAGGCACGTAAATGCACCCCTGGGACCATCAATCGTGGAAATTGGCCTGGGACCCAAAACAGTGCGTAATAGTGCATGGAACAGACCATAATTGGCCGAAATTGAGAGTGTTGATGACCACGCATTAACGCACCTCGAGGTTTGTCAGTCGTGGAATCACTTCGGGACCCCAAAACTAAGTATAGTCCAAGAAACGGGCCAGAATCTGCCCAAACTACAAGCGTTAACGACCAGCACATAGCACACCTTGGGGTTCGACAACCAGGGAAATCAATTTGGGACCCCAAAACGGTGAGTAATAGTCCATGAAAGAGCCCAGAATCAGACAAACCTAGGATTATTGATGAACGACACGTAAACGCACCCAGGGGTTCGTTAATCGTGGAAATCACTCCGGGACCCTAAAATAGTGAGTAATAGTCCACCAAACAGGCCAGAATCGGGCAAAACTGTGAATGTTGACGACTGACACGTAAGCGCACCTTGGGGTTCACCAACTGTGGAAAATGCTTCGGGCCCAAAATGGTGAGTTATAGTCCACGAAACGGGTCACAATTGGCTAAAACTATGAGTGTTGACGATGGACACGTAAGCACTCCTTGGGGTTCAACAACCAGGGTTCGTCAATAATGGAAATCGCTCAGGGACCCTAAATTAGTGAGTATTAGTCCATGAAACGGGTCAGAATTGGCCAGAACTGCGAGTGTTGATGACCGAAACATAAATGCACCCCGATGCTCGTCAATCGTGGAAATCACTCCGGGACCCGAGAACTGCATAATAGTCCAAGAAACTGGCAGAATCGGCCAAAAGTGCGATTGTTGATGACCGACACTTAATCACACCTTGGGGTTCAACAACCACGGAAATGCTTTGGGACCCTAAAATGGTGAGAAATAGTCCATGAAACGGGTTAGAATCGACAAAAACCGTGAGTGTTAATGACTGACACATAAACGCACCCCGAGGTTCGTCAATCTTGAAAATCACTCCAAGCCCCCAAAACAATAGTGAGTAATAGTGCATGAAATGGGTCAGAATCGACAAAAACCGCAAGTATTGATGAATGACATGTAAGCACACCTTGGGGATCAACCACTATGGAAATCGCTTCGGAACCACAAAACGGTAAGTAATAGTCCACGAAACGGGTCAGAATTCGCCAAAACTATGAGGGTTGACGAAGGACACGTAAATGCACCCCCGGGATCGTCAATCGCGGAAATCGCTCTGGGACTCAAAACAGTGAGTAATAGTGCACAAAATGGAGCACAATTGCCCAAAATTGAGACCGTTGATGACCACACGTAAACGCACCCCGAGGTTCGTCTATCGTGGAAATCACTTCGGGACCCCAAAACTAAGTATAGTCCAAGAAATGGGCCAGAATCGGCCCAAACTACGAGTGTTGGCGACCAACACATAGCACACCTTGGGGTTCGACAACCATGGAAAGCATTTTGGGACCCCAAAACGGTGAGTAATAGTCCGTGAAAGAGCCCAGAATCAGACAAACCTAGGATTATTGATGACCGACACGTAAACGCACCCATGGGTTCGTTAATCGTGGACATCACTCCGGGACCCCAAAATAGTGAGTAATAGAACACGAAACAGGCCAGAATCGGGCAAAACTATGAGTGTTGACGACCGACATGTAAGCTCACCTTGGGGTTCAACAATTTTGGAAATCGCTTTGGGGCCCCAAAATGGTAAGTTATAGTCCATGAAACGGGTTAGAATTGGCCAAAACTGTGAGTGTTGACGACGAACACGTAAGGGCACCTTGGGGTTCAACAACCAGGGGTTCGTCAATAATGGACATCGCTCAGGGGCCCCAAATCACTGAGTATTAGTCCATGAAACGGGTCAGAATCAGCCAGAACTGCGAGTGCTGATGACCGACACATAAATGCACCCCGATGCTCGTCAATCATGGAAATCACTCTGGGACTCCAAAACTGAGTAATAGTCCAAGAAACGGGCAGAATCAGCCAGAAGTGCGATTGTTGATGACCGACACTTAATCACACCTTGGGGTTCAACAACCATGGAAATGCTTTGGGACCATTAAATGGTGAGTAATAGTCCACGAGACGGGTTAGAATCGACAAAAAACGCGAGTGCTAATGACTGACACGTAGACGCACCCCGAGGTTCATCAATCTTGAAAAACACTCCGAGCCCTCAAAACAATAGTGAGTAATAGTGCACGAAACGGGTCAGAATTGACAAAAACCGCGAGTATTGATGACTGACACATAAGCACATCTTGGGGATCAACAACTATGGGAATCTCTTCGGGGCCACAAAACGGTGAGAAATAGTCCACGAAACGGGTCAGAATTGGCCAAAACTGTGAGTGTTGACGACGGACACGTAAATGCACCACTGGGATTGTCAATCGTGGAAATCGCTCTGGGGCCCAAAACAATGAGTAATAGTGCACGAAACGGAGCAGAATTGGCCAAAATTGAGAGTGTTGATGACCACACATAAACGCACCCCGAAGTTCGTCAATCGTGGAAATCACTTCGGGACCACAAAACTAAGTTATACTCCAAGAAACGGGCCATAATCGGCCCAAACTAGGAGTCTTGACGACCAACACACATCACACCATGGGGTTCGACAACCATGGAAATCAATTTGGGACCCCAAAACGGTGAGTAATAGTCCAAGAAAGATCCCAGAATTAGACAAACCTAGGATTATTGATGGCCGACATGTAAACGCACTCAGTGGTTCGTTAATTGTGGAAATCACTCCAGGACCGCAAAATAGGTAGTAATAGTCCACGAAATGGGTCAGAATCGGCCAAAACTGCTAGTGTCGACGACCGACACATAAGCGCACCCTGGGGTTCACCAACTGTGGAAATCGCTTCGGGACCACAAAACAGTGAGTAATAGTCCACGAAATGGGTCAGAATTGGCCAAAACTGTGAGGGTTGACGACGGACACGTAAATGCACCCCCGGGGTCGTCAATTGTGGAAATCGCTCCGGGACTCAAAACGGTGAATAATAGTGCACGAAACGGATCAGAATTGGCCAAAATTGGGAGTGTTGATGACCACATGTAAACGCACCCCGAGGTTCGTCAATCGTGGAAATCACTTCGGGACCACAAAACTAAGTAATAGTCCAAGAAATAGGCCATAATCGGCCCAAACTACGAGTCTTGACGACCAACACACAGCACACCATGGGGTTCGACAACCATGGAAATCAATTTGGGACCCCAAAACGGTGAGTAATAGTCCACGAAAGAGCCCAGAATCGGACAAACCTAGGATTATTGATGGCCGACATGTAAACGCACTCAGTGGTTCGTTAATTGTGGAAATCACTCCAGGACCGCAAAATAGGTAGTAATAGTCCACGAAATGGGTCAGAATCGGCCAAAACTGCTAGTGTCGACGACCGGCACGTAAGCGCACCCTGGGGTTCAGCAACTGTGGAAATCGCTTCGGGACCATAGAACGGTGAGCAATAGTCCACGAAACTATGAGTATTGACGACAGACACGTAAATGCATCCCCGGGGTCGTCAATTGTGGAAATCGCTCTGGGACTCAAAACGATGAGTAATAGTGCACCAAACGGATCACAATTGGCCAAAATTGAGAGTGTTGATGACCACACGTAAATGCACGCCGAGGTTCGTCAATCGTGGAAATCACTTCGGGACCACAAAACTAAGTAATAGTCCAAGAAATGGGCCATAATCGGCCCAAACTACGAGTCTTGACGACCAACACACAGCACACCATGGGGTTCAACAACCATGGAAATCAATTTGGGACCCCAAAACGGTGAGTAATAGTCCACGAAAGAGCCCAAAATCGGACAAACCTAGGATTATTGATGACCGACATGTAAACGCACTCAGTGGTTCATTAATTGTGGAAATCACTCCAGGACCCGAAAATAGGTAGTAATAGTCCATGAAATGGGTCAGAATCGGCCAAAACTGCTAGTGTCGACGACCGGCACGTAAGCGCACCCTGGGGTTCAGCAACTGTGGAAATCGCTTCGGGACCATAAAACGGTGAGTAATAGTCCACGAAACTATGAGTGTTGACGACAAACACGTAAATGCACCCCTGGGATCATCAATCGTGGAAATCGCTCTGGGACCCAAAACTGTGAGTAATAGTGCACAGAACGGACCATAATTGGCCAAAATTGAGAGTGTTGATGACCATGTGTTAACACACCCCGAGGTTCCTCAGTCTTGGAAATCACTTCGGGACCCCAAAACTAAGTATAGTCCAAGAAACGGGCCAGAATCACTATAGGAATCAGCTACTTTGTTGTCAGCCATGGCGGAAGGCAAAGGCAGGAACGGCGGACGGCAAAGGTCTTTGCCGTCTGCCGCAGACGGTAAAAGGCTCCGGCAAAGTATGGATCGGCAAAGAGCTAATTTGCCGTCCGCCTTCTGAGGCTGACGGCAAAGGGGCCTTTGCCATCAGCAGCAGACGGCAAAGAAAGCAGACAGCAATAAATACGCTATTAGTCCGTTAGGTGGCTAACGACAGCCTTTGCCATCCACCGCTGTAGGCAAAGCCTTTGTCGTCTGCTGCTGTAGGCAAAGACTTTGCCATCTGCCGTTGTAGGCAAACTTACCAAATGGGTCAGCCCACCAGGAAGCACAGGTGGCCGCCGCGTGGCTTCTTTGCCGTCTGCAACTGTCGGCGAAGGTGGCTTTGCCATAAGTGGTTGACGGCAAAGATCCTACATTGCCTCTTTTTTTATATTTTTTTAATCCAACAATTTTCACAGCAAATATATATGACATAAAAATATATTTCACAGGGATATTTAACAGCAAACATATGACATATCTAGCACATAAGTTTCATCGTACGTACATATATAGTTTCATCCATTCATACATACGAAGTAGCACATACACATTGTTCCATCCATACATATTACAATGCAAAGTTTCATCAAGATAGCAAGCTAGAAGAATACTTGAAGAGAATGAAAGAAAAAACAAGCACTCCATCATAGCAAGCTAGCTTCCGTGAAGTGAATGAAATCTGCAAAATGGCAAATAAGAAAGTTAGAAAAATGTGAGTACAAGAAGAAGAGTAGAACAAGAAGTATATGTTATTTATGAGCTAACTTAGGTGAAATGGATCATTTATGAGCTGATTTAGGTGAAATGGATCGTTTTTGAGCTAACTTCGGTGAAATGGAACGTTTATGAGCTAACTTAGTTGAAAAGGATAGTTTATTAGCTAACTCAGTAAAAAGCATCATTTTAGAGCTAACCTAGGTGTGATGGGTCATTTTGGAGCTAACCTAGGTAAGATGGGTCATTTTGGATCTAACCTAGTTGAAATGGATCGTTTATGAGCTAACTTAGGTAAAAAGCATCATTTTAGAGCTAACCAAGGTGTGATGGGTCATTTTGGAGCTAACCTAGGTAAGATGGGTCATTTTGGAGCTAACCTAGGTGAAATGGATCATTTATGAGCTAACTTAGGTAAAAAAGCATCATTTTAGAGCTAACCTAGGTGTGATGGGTCATATTTGAGCTAACCTAATGGATCGTTTGTGAGCTAACTTAGGTGAAATGGATCATTTATGAGCTAATCTAGGTAAAATGGGTTGTTTTAGAGCCAACTTGGGTAAAATGCATCATTTTAGAGCTAACCCAGATAAGATGGGTCATTTTGGAGCTAACCTAGGTAAAATCGGTCATTTTAGAGCTAACATAGGTAAAATGGAACATTTAGGAGCTAATCTAGTTAAAATATGTCATTTTAGAGCTAACTTGGGTAAAATGGATCATTTATAAGCTAAGTAAGGTAAAGTGGGTCATTTTAGAGCTAACTTAGGTAAAATGGGGTCGTTTATGAGCTAACTAAGCTAATTATGCCATTTTTTACATAAGTAAGCTAAGTACAGATCGTTTTACAGCTAACATAAGTAAAATGGATGGTTTTGGATCTCAGTAAGCTTATTAAGTCATTTTGGAGGAAAAGAAGCTAACTATAAGTCATTATGGTAAGCATTGGAGGAAATAAAGCTAAGTCTAGGTCTTTATGCATTTGTTAAGCAAAACACTAGAGACACTTACCGTGATCATGGAGGTGTAGTAGCAGGGTGGCTCGTGCCAGTAGCTGGAGAAGGATCGTGCGATGCTTGTCTGGAGTTACGCTGCACCAAAGATCATTTCCAATGTCTCGTTAGCATGATGACACTCAAATGTTAAGACTAGCAAGTAATGTCCATTCAAATTAAACTCAGCGTGGTCCCAGGAGCAATCACTGGCACCGACGGAGCGGTCTGACCGGACTTCCCGCACACAGACTGCATATTTGGTTTTGACGACTCAGTCATACTAGTTAGTAATGAGACAAACACTACATGAATGTTTTGGCTAATGTGTAGAAAAAATTTACCACAAGGAGCTCGTACATGGCCCTTGTCTGCATGTCATTCCGTGCCCTCTCCTCCTCTAGCATCTTTGTCGTCCTCTCCTCCAACTCCCGCTGCCTCTCCGCCGCCTCTGCCAGAAGTTTCTCTGTTCTATCTCTCTCACTCTGTATAGCAGCCTGCAACACCACTCCTTGTTACCATTTGTAATCATTGATGGAAGCGCACACAATGTAATGGAGAAAGATAGCTCAGTACGTATAACTAACCTTGAAGGCAAGTTGGACTGGCCGTTCATGAGGCCTTATCTCAGGAGCGGAGCTCGACTGACGTGCCTTGATCTCCGGGAGAGTGCTAGGACAACGGATAAGTCCATCTCCCATGGCTATGGAGCCATGGGACCTCCCACCACCTGATATCATCAGCAGCTCTATATCAATGGGACCTTGGCTCGGGTTAAAGTCCTCCCTTTTCCTCACCTTCCCCTCATCTCTATATTTCACGAGCTTATCATGGGAGGAGATGTTGGTGAAGTTTTTTGGATCATCGAGGTCAGACGCAGAGAATGCCTTGACTTTCTTGTAAGAGCCAGTGTGGGCCATGGCATACAGGTCATACACCTCTGGCACCTTATCCGCCTTATTGTAGCGTGTCTGAAAGAGAGAAACAAAGTAAATTAGTAATTAAAGGGCTGAAGCTAGCATGATGAATGAATTGCATGAATCATGAAGCAAACCACATACCCAGTTCCGCCCGTACTGATATAAGTTGGAGCTGCCTTGATGATGTGGCACACCTTCCATTTGGGCACGTTTGTCCTTGGCCTCGTTGTGGATGGCTAGCCATTCTTTTGAGCACCACTCATTGACCAACACCTCCCAACAATCCATCCGATCCGCACACCATCTCCAAGGGGCCTAAGTTAGGAAATAGAAACTTGAGCGCTACGGCTACGAATTACTAAATGAAGGAAGTAAAGTACAAGGCCTTAAGAATTATCTTCATGTACTCCTCCTTACTCAAGAACTTCTCGCGGCACACCGGCTTGGTCTTCTTGATACCATGCGAGGCGTAGTAGTCTCGAACAGCCTGCACCCGAGCCTCGTGCCGTAAGTTCTGTAGTAGGCGCTTGCAGACGTTATCGATAACATTTGCCGCCTCCTCCTCGTATCCCTCCTCACACCTATAGAATGTCTGCAATAAAATGAGACAATATTGATTAGTACAATTAATAAATAGCTAGTTGAAGATTTTTAATTGTGTAAAGGAGAAATTACCCAGAACTTTCTAATCACCATGTCTGCCCTCGTCTTGCACAAGACACCGTCAATAATCTCACCCGGCGGGGCTGAGGCAGCCAAGTAGTGCTCCCAACTCAATTCAAGCTCTGGAAGCCAACCCTCACCAGGCAACGTGACAAATCCCGGGAAGTTTTGCCGACAAAGAACTCCAAGGACGGAGTTGGGCCGGCGAACACTATGATGGTGGTCCCAACCCCTGCAGCATGACAAGGCCAACGCATTAGATATTTGAAGAAACGTGAATGAAAAAGGGTACAAAAAGATTAAATGCACTTACCTCTCCCCATCAGGGAAAATCAACCACCTCTGCTCGCGGGTCGCCGGCACGTCCGGGAGTCGTGTACGACCACGCTGGTAGACGGTGCCCCCCTCCTCCTCAATATCAGTCGGCTCCCCGCCATCATCAGCATGGCCACTCGGCCCCTCAGGCTGATCTAGCCAGGTACCCCATCCAGACGTGTGTTCCTCCGGGGTCTCGTGGGCCAAACTCTCGTGGCCCGAAGGCCCGTCAACCCGAGGCTCGTGGGCCGAAGGCCCGTGGACCGGAGTCTGTGTAGCCTCCTCCTTAGACGAGTCCACCCTAGCAGTCACGTGCTCGGGTGAAACAGCTGGGGGTGGCGGCGAGGAAGGCACCCTGGCAGTCACCCTACCTCCTCTCCCGCGACCACGTGCTCCAGCTCCACTCTTCTTCTTACCTCGTCCCCTACTTGGCACCGCGGTCGACGAAGAAGGGCCCGGCGGTGTCGCCATACTGTCCAGCAACGCTCGGCGGAGAGGTGCGTGTGGAATAGAAAAACCTCGCACCACGCGCCGACGAAGAAGGGTCCTCCGAGTGCTCCCGACCAGCGCCCACCATCTTTCAACACCTGCCATGACAAAGAGTAAACGAAATTAGTACAACATAAAAAAATACCGACATGAATAATAATATGTATATCACTTAAGTGTATCATCATCAA
>NC_057804.1:670887606-670890713 GCF_018294505.1 Triticum aestivum
GGATCGTTTATGAGCTAACTAAGCTAATTATGCCATTTTTTTACATAAGTAAGCTAAGTACATATCGTTTTAGAGCTAACATAGGTAAAATGGATGGTTTTGGAGGTTAGTAAGCTTATTAAGTCATTTTGGAGGAAAAGAAGCTAACTCTAAGTCATTATGGTAAGCATATTGGAGGAAATAAAGCTAAGTCTAGGTCTTTATGCATTTGTTAAGCAAAACACTAGAGACACTTACCATGATCATGGAGGTGTTGTAGCGGGGTGGCTTGTGCCGGTAGCTGGAGAAGGATCATGCGATGCTTGTCTGGAGTTACGGTGCACCAAAGATCATTTCCAATGTCTCGTTAGCATGATGACACTCAAATGTTAAGACTAGCAAGTAATGTCCATTCAAATTAAACTCACCGTGGTCCCAGGAGCAATCACTGGCATCGGTGGAGCGGTCTGACCGGACTTCTCACACACAGACTGCACATTTGGTTTTGATGACTCAGTCATACTAGTTAGTAATGAGACAAACACTACATGAATGTTTTGGATAATGTGTAGAAAAAACTTACCACAAGGAGCTCGTACATGGCCCTTGCCTGCATGTCATTCCATGCCCTCTCCTCCTCCAACATCTTTGTCGTCCTCTCCTCCAACTCCCGCTGCCTCTCCGCTGCCTCCGCCAGAAGTTTCTCCGTTCTATCTCTCTCACTTTGTATAGCAGCCTGCAACACCACTCCTCGTTACCATTTGTAATCATTGATGGAAGCGCACACAATGTAATGGAGAAAGATAGCTGAGTACGTATAACTAACCTTGAAGGTGAGTTGGACTGGCCGTTCACGAGGCCTTATCACAGGAGCAGAGCTCGACTGGCGCGCCTTGATCTCCGGGAGAGTGCTAGGACAACGGATAAGTCCATCTCCCATGGCTATGGAGCCATGGGACCTCCCGCCACCAGATATCATCAGCAGTTCGGTATCAATGGGACCCTGGCTCGGGTTAAAGTCCTCCCCTTTCCTCGACTTCCCCTCATCTCTATATTTCATGAGCTTGTCATGGGAGGAGATGTTGGTGAAGTTTTTTGGATCATCGAGGTCAGACGCAGAGAATACCTTGACTTTCTTGTAAGAGCCAGTGTGGGCCATGGCATACAGGTCGTACACCTCTGGCACCTTATCCGCCTTATTGTAGCATGTCTGAAAGAGAGAAACAAAGTAAATTAGTAATTAAAGGGCTGAAAGCTAGCATGACGAACGAATTGCATGAATCATGAAGCAAACCACATACCCGGTTCCGCCCGTACTGATATAAGTTGGAGCTGCCTTGATGGTGTGGCACACCTTCCATTTGGGCACGTTTGTCCTTGACCTCGTTGTGGAGGGCTCGCCATTCTTTTGAGCACCACTCATTGACCAACACCTCCCAACAATCCATCTGATCCGCACACCATCTCGGAGGGGCCTAAGTTAGGAAATAGAAACTTGAGCGCTACGACTATGAATTACTAAATGAAGGAAGTAAAGTACAAGGCCTTAAGAATTACCTTCATGTACTCCTCCTTACCCAAGAACTTCTCACGGCACGCCGGCTTGGTCTTGTTGATACCACGCGCGGCGTAGTAGTCTCGAACAGCCTGCACCCGAGCCTCGTGCCGTAAGTTCTACAGTAGGCGCTTGCAGACGTTATCGTTAACATTTGCCTCCTCCTCCTCGTATCCCTCCTCACACCTGTAGAATGTTTGCAATCAAATGAGACAATATTTATTAGTACAATTAATAACTAGCTAGTTGAAGATTTTTAATTGTGTAAAGGAGAAATTACACTTAACTTTCTAATCACCACGTCTGCCCTTGTCTTGCACAAGACACCGTCGATAATCTCACCCGGCGGGGCCGAGGCAGCCAAGTAGTGCTACCAATTCAATCCAAGCTCTGGAAGCCGACCCTCACCAGGCAACGTGACAAACCCTGGGAAATTTTGCCGACAAAGAACTCTAAGGACGGAATTGGGCCGGCGGACACTATGATGGTGGTCCCAACCCCTGCAGCATGACAAGGCCAATGCATTAGATATTTGAAGAAACGTGAATGCAGAAGGGTACAAAAAGATTAAATGCACTTACCTCTCCCCATCAGGGAAAATCAACCACCTCTGCTCGCGGGTCGTCGACACGTCCGGGAGCCGTGTACAACCACGCTGGTAGACGGTGCCCCCCTCCTCCTCAATATCAGTCGTCTCCCCGCCATCATCAGCATGGCCACTCGGCCCCTCAGGATGATCCGGCCAGGTACCCCATCCACACATGTGTTCCTCCGAGGTCTCGTGGGCCGAACTCTCGTGGCCCGAAGGCCCATCAACCCGAGGCTCGTGGGCTGAAGGCCCGTGGACCGGAGGCTCGTGGACCGGAGTCTGTGTAGCCTCCTCCTCGGACGAGTCCACCCTAGCAGTCACGTGCTCGGGTGAAACAGCTGGGGGTGGCGGCGAGGAAGGCACCCTCGCAGTCACCCTACCTCCTCTCCCGCGACCAC
Organism: Triticum aestivum; assembly: GCF_018294505.1. NCBI lineage: Eukaryota > Viridiplantae > Streptophyta > Magnoliopsida > Poales > Poaceae > Triticum > Triticum aestivum. The sequence continues at coordinate 670,890,128 of NC_057804.1, forward strand.
GTGCTCCATCTCCTCTCTTCTTCTTACCTCGTCCCCTGCTCGGCACCGCGGTCGACAAAGAAGGACCCAGCAGTGTCGCCATACTGTCCAGCAACGCTCGACAGAGAAGTGCGTGTGGAATGGAAGACCTTGCACCATGCGCCGACGAAGAAGGGTCCTCGGAGCGCTCCCGACCAGCGCCCACCATCTTTCAACACCTGCCATGACAAAGAGTAAACGAAATTAGTACAACATAAAAAAATACCGACATGAATAATAATATGTATATCACTTCTTTTCTTTTCTTCTTTTCTTCTTCTACTACTACTTCTTCTTCTTTTCTTCTTCTTCTTTTTCATCTTTTTTCTACTTCTTTTACTTCTTTTCTTTTCTTCTTTTCTTCTTCTTCTTCTTCTACTTCTTTTCTTCTTCTTCTTCTTTTCTTCTACATATTCTTTTTTCTAACACTAACACTAAATCTTCTTCTTTTCTAACACTAACACTAACACTAACAATTAAACAGCAATTAAACAACAAAAAAAAGAAAAAAATATGTATATCACTTCTTTTCTTTTCTTCTTTTCTTCTTCTTCTACTTCTTTTCTTC
>NC_057804.1:670890906-670898081 GCF_018294505.1 Triticum aestivum
CGGGGGCAGCACGATGGGTGGACGATGTGGGCGTCGGGGAGGAGGGAGGGAGAAGAGAGAGTAACGGGCGGGGGAGGGGGCTCGGCCATTAGTTAGGTTAGTTAGGTTGGCCTTTGCCGTCCGCTTTTGTTCATCTTTGCCGTCTGCTGTGGACGGCAAAGAGGGGGGACGTTAAGTTTTTTCGTTAGTGGGTGCCACCTCCCTCTTTGCCGTCAGCCAGCGGACGGCAAAGATTCTTTGATGTCAGCCAGCGGACGGCAAAGAAATGGCCGATGGCAAACACCTTCTTTATCGTCCGCCATTTGTTTGCCGTTTGCTTTTTGGTAGCTGATGGCAAAGACCTTCTTTGTCGTCCGCTAGCTGATGGCAAAGAGATGGCAGACAGCAAATTCCCTGATTCCAGTAGTGAATCGGCCTAAACTACGAGTGTTGACGACCAACACATAGCACACCTTGGAGTTCGACAACCATGGAAAGCATTTTAGGACCCCAAAACGGCGAGTAATAGTCCGTGAAAGAGCCCAGAATCGGACAAACCTAGGATTATTGATGGCCGACACGTAAATGCACCCAGGGGTTCGATAATCGTGGAAATCACTCTGGGACCCCAAAATAGTGAGTAATAGTCCATGAAACAGGCCAGAATCGGGCAGAACTACGAGTGTTGACGACCGACACGTAAGTGCACCTTGGGGTTCAACAACTGTAGAAATCGCTTCGGGACCCCAAAACGGTGAGTTATATTCCATGAAACGAGTCAGAATTGGCCAAAACTATGAGTGTTGACGACGGACACGTAAGCGCACCTTGGGGTTCAACAACCAGGGGTTTGTCAACAATGGAAATCGCTCAGGGACCCCAAATCAGTGAGTATTAATCCATGAAGCGGGTCAGAATCGTCCAGAACTGCGAGTGTTGATGACCGACACATAAATGCATCCCGATGCTTGTCAATCGTGGAAATCACTCCAGGACCCCAAAACTGGGTAATAGTCCAAGAAACGGGCAGAATCAGCCAAAAATGCGATAGTTGATGACCGACACTTAATCACACCTTGGGGTACAACAACCATGGAAGTGCTTTGGGACCCTAAAATGGTGAGTAATAGTCCATGAAACGGGTCAGAATCGACAAAAACCGCGAGTGTTAATGACTAAAACGTAAACGCACCCCGAGGTTTGTCAATCTTGAAAATCACTCTGAGCCCCCAAAACAATAGTGAGTACTAGTGCACGAAACGGGTCAGAATCGACAAAAACCGTGAGTATTGATGACTCACACGTAAGCACGCCTTGGGGATCAACAACTATGGAAATCACTTTGGGACCACAAAACGGTGAGCAATAGTCCACGAAACGGATCAGAATTGGCCAAAACTATGAGTGTTGACGACGGACACGTAAATGCACCCCTGGGATCGTCAATCGTGGAAATCGCTCCGGGAGCCAAAACGGTGAGTAATAGTGCTCGAAACGGAGCAGAATTGGCCAAAATAGAGAGTGTTGATGACCACACGTAAACGCACCCTGAGGTTCGTCAATCGTGGAAATCAATTCAGGACCACAAAACTAAGTAATAGTCCAAGAAACGGGCCATAATCGGCCCAAACTACGAGTCTTGACAACCAACACATAGCACACCATGGGGTTCGACAACCATGGAAATCAATTTGGGACCCCAAAACGGTGAGTAATAGTCCACGAAAGAGCCCTGGATCGGACAAACCTAGGATTATTGATGACCGACATGTAAACACACACAGGGGTTCGTTAATCGTGGAAATCACTCCAAGACCCCAAAATAGTGAGTAATAGTCCACGAAACTGGTCAGAATCGGCCAAAACTACGGGTGTCGATGACCGACACGTATGTGCACCTTGGGGTTCAACAACTGTGGAAATCACTTCGGGACCCCAAAACGGTGAGTAATAGTCCATGAAATGGCTCAAAATTGGCCAAAACTATGAGTGTTGACGACAGACACGTAAATGCACCCCTGGGATCGTCAATCGTGGAAATCGCTCTGGGACCCAAAACGGTGAGTAATAGTGCTTGAAACGGAGCAGAATTGGCAAAAATTAAGAGTGTTGATGACCACACATAAACGCACCCCAAGGTTCGTCAATCGTGGTAATCACTTTGGGACCCCAAAACTAAGTATAGTCCAAGAAATGGGCTAGAATCGACCCAAACTACAAGTGTTGACGACCAACACATAGCACACCTTGGGGTTCAACAACCATGGAAAACGTTTTGGGGCCCCAAAACGGTGAGTAATAGTCCGTAAAAGAGCCCAGAATCGGACAAACCTAGGATTATTGATGACCGACATGGAAATGCACCCAGGGGTTCGTTAATCGTGGAAATCACTTTGAGACCCCAAAATATTGAGTAATAGTCCACGAAACAGGCCAGGATCGGCCAAAACTGCGAGTGTTGATGACCGAGAAGTAAGCGCACCTTGGGGTTCAACAACTGTGGAAATCGCTTCGGGACCCCAAAATGGTGAGTTATAGTCCACGAAACAGGTCAGAATTGGCCAAAACTGTGAGTGTTGACGACGGACACGTAAACGCACCTTGGGGTTCAACAACCAGGAGTTCGTCAATAATGGAAATCGCTCAAGGACCCCAAATCAGTGAGTATTAGTCCATGAAACGGGTCAGAAATCGGGCAGAACTGGCAGTGTTGATGACCGACACATAAATGCACCGCGATGTTTGTCAATCATGGAAATCGCTCCGGGACCCCAAAACTGAATAGTAGTCCAAGAAGTGGGCCATAATCGGCCAAAAGTGCCATTCTTGATGACCGACACTTAAGCACACCTTGGGGTTCAACAACCATGGAAATGCTTTGGACCCTAAAATGGTGAGTAATAGTCCACGAAACGGGTCAGAATTGACAAAAACCGCGAGTGTTAATGACTGACATGTAAACGCACCCCGAGGTTCGTTAATCTTGAAAATCACTCCAGGACCCCAAAACAGTAGTGAGTAATAGTGCACAAAATGGGTCAGAATCGACAAAAGCCGTGAGTATTGATGACTGACATGTAAGCGCACCTTGGGGTTCAACAACTATGGAAATCGCTTTGGGACCACAAAACATTGAGTAATAGTCCATGAAACAGGTCAGAATTGGCCAAAACTGTGAGTGTTGATGACGGATGTCGGTGTCAAAACCGGTGGGTCTCGGGTAGGGGGTCCCGAACTGTGCGTCTAAGGCTAACGATAACAGGAGGATGGGGAACCAATGTTTACCCAGGTTCGAGCCCTCTCTATGGAGGTAATACCCTACTTCCTGCTTGATTGATCTTGATGATATGAGTATTGCAAGAGTTGATCTACCACGACATCGTAGAGGCTAACCCTAGAAGCTAGCCTGTGATTATGATTGTCCTTGTCCTATGGACTAAACCCTCCGGTTTATATAGACACCAGAGGGGACTAGGGTTACACAGATTCGGTTACAGAGAAGGGAATCTACACATTCGAATCGCCAAGCTTGCCTTCCATGCAAAGGAGAGTCCCACCCGGATACGGGACGAAGTCTTCTATCTTATATCTTCACAGCCCAACAGTCCGGCATACGCGTATAGTCCAGCTGTCCGAGGACCCCTTAATCCAGGACTCCCTCAGTAGCCCCTGAACCAGGCTTCTATGACGATTGAGTCTGGCGCGCAGATTGTCTTCGACATTGCAAGGCGTGTTCCTTCTCGGAATACTCCAAAGTAGATCTTGAACACAAGAATCGTGTCCGGCTCTGCAAAACAAATTCGACATACCACCATAGAGAGTATAATATTCCACGAGTCTAATCTGCTGACAACTTCTTCATAGCATGACATCACGCCGTGGCCCAGTCATTATTCAAACCATTTCCCAACCTGCTACTACACGTTTCGCGAGGTGGTTTTATTGGCATGTCTTGTCGAAGCAGATATCGTGTCCCCTTATTACGGGATTCTCATCAATACGGACGTGGGTAACCCAACCATTCCATGGGTAGGATTCCTTGGGAATAGGCAAAGCCACGCGGGGGACTTTTGATATTCATCCTTTTTATAAAGAGACCAAGGCCTGTCTTTTTCTTCCATCGCCTAATCCCCTTCTTCTCCCACCTCGAGCTCCAACACCCTAGGCTTAGCCAAAATTCCTCCTCGATGTCGGACTCAGCCCCCGCCTCCTCCGCCTCATCACTCTATGGTGACGCACGCCAAAGATGGGATCCGTCAACCGAACCCTCGCTATCATAATCTTAGCGTCACGGTCCTCTCTCCTGTACCACGCTCGATGCGCTCTACATTGAGTGATCAGCATTGGCTTGCAGCTATGCGGTCTGAGTATGATGCTCTCGTCGCCAACCGGACTTGGACGTTCGTCCCCCGTCCCCCTGGTGCTAACATCATCACAGGCAAGTGGGTATTTCGGCGTAAGTTTCTTCCGGATGGCTCTTTGGACAGCTATAGGGCTCATTGGGTTGTTCGCGGTTTTGCACAATGTGCCGGTGTTGATTCTCGGAGACCTTCTCCCCGGTCGTCAAACCAGCCACGATTCATGTTGTTCTTCAGCTTGTTGTCTCTCGTCACTGGCATGTTCATCAGCTCAACATCAACAACACTTTTCTTTATGGTCATCTCCAGGAGTGTGTTCTCTATTAGCAGCCTACCGGTTTTGTTGATCCCACTAGGCCTGATGATGTCTGCGTCCTATCCCGGTCTCTATATGGTCTGAAACAGGCGCCTCGTGCTTGGTATCAACGCATGGTAGCCTTCCTCGCCGCTCTTGGGTTTTGCAGCACCACCTCCGACATGTCGCTATTTGTGCTTCATCGAGCTGATCATATCGCCATGCTTCTTCTGTATGTTGACGATATTGTCATCACCGCCTCTCGCGCTGATCTACTTCGCGACATCATTAGCCGTCTTGGTTCCGAGTTTTGGCTGAAGGACTTGGGCGCATTGCACTTCTTCCTCGGCATTAATGTGCTATGTGATGCCTCTGGATTTGTTCTTCATCAAGGACAATATGCTCTTGATATATTGGATTGTGCTGGTATCACCGACTGCAAGCCTGCTGCTACTCCTGTCAAGGCCATGCCGAAGCTCTCTACTACTGCCGGGCAGCCTGCCACTGATGCCGCTCTCTACCGCAGTATTGTTGGTGCTCTTCAGTACCTCACGCTCACCATACCCGACATTCAGTTTGCGGTGCAGCAGGTTTGCTTGCATATGCACTTGCCCCGTGATGTTCACTGGTCTCTGGTCAAGCGCATTCTTTGATACATTTGTGATACACCGACGTTTGGACTTCATCTTCACGCCTCCGCCTCGACCGAGCTGTTTGCTTACACTAATGCGGATTGGGCTGGCTGTCCTGACACTCGTAGATCCACATCGGGATATTGTGTCTTCTTCGGTGACTTTCTCATCTCATGGTCCTCTAAGCGGCAGCCCACCGTCTCCCGCTCGAGTGCCGAGGCCGAGTACCGTGTCGTTGCCAATGTTGTTGCTGAGACATGTTGGCTCCGTCAACTACTTGGTGAACTTCGGGTTTCCATCCCGAAAGGTACGGTGGTTTTTTGTGATAATGTTTTGGCCACCTATCTCGCGGCCAATCTGGTGCAGCACAAGCGCACCAAGCACATTGAACTTGATGTTCACTTCGTCCGTGAGAAGGTTCAATTGGGTTAGCTTCGTGTTCTTCATGTACCGACCACCCAGCAGTTTGCCGACATTATGACCAAGGGGCTTCCAACCGACTGCATTTCAGGAGTTCCGTTCCAGTCTTTGCATCACCGACGCTGACACTTCGACTGCGAGTGGTGTTGAACATGGCATATCTTGTATTGATATTCCTATCTTCTCTAGCCTTGTATAGATGACTTCTAGAGATATGGTAGGAATAGTTTCCTTGTCACGCAAGACATCCTGTGTATATATTGTAACCGACTCCATGAAATACAATGAATTTCATCCTACGTCTTTCTACACAACCTTTCGAAAACCAAAAGGTCTGAACAGCTCTATGTGAACTAAACAAGCATATATTATTGAAAATATTGATCTCCGTAGCGTGAATTTCTTTCCTCAATCTACGACATGATCCTTGATACATATATCATGAATTTATTTACTCTCAGTATAGAGAAACCATTGGCATCTACCCATCATATTAACATTTTGCTTTATCACATCACAGATGTCGTTGGGCGTTAATACAATTTCCAACACAAGTCAGAGTTTCTTGGGAGGAGACTTCATGGTCTGCTCGCCCAAAGAACTTTGATGCATCCACTCTAACAGGAATGCCTGTGAGCAACCATCACTTCCAGTGGGCAATAAACCTATGGACAATGATAGCCGAGTCCTTTTGAATACAAACCAATGTCTACAAACAATACTCATCATCTTAGACATAATTGCAAATGGTTAGTAACATCATCTTAAACATACATATCTGACATGAATATGCTAGAAACAACAAAATAAAAACCCCGCAATGGCTTGTTGGACGTTAGTAGATCAACAATGAAGCGGTGGCTAGCTAGAGGCGGAGGAAGGCGAGCAGGTGCGGCACCGACGTGCAGCACTAACCCGAGGAGACAAGGTGAGAGGTAAACGAGGAGTATGCAGGAACAATACAAGGGTGCAAGCGGGCAACCAATGAAACACATTTGTAAGCCTAATAAAGACAACTTGGTGTAAATCCTTCGTTCATATAAATATAAAGATTGGCTTCTATAATATATTTATATGCCATCTAAGCTCAAGTGTCTTGTTGGTCTCGGAGGAGCCGATATCATTTTTTTGCACGTAATTAGTACTAGGATTGAAGCTCGATCTGCTGAACGAGGCGCAGGATTATTACTAGGAAATCTAAAGCTTCCCACTAGTGCATGTCCCATCGGATCGGATGAACTTCCAAATCCTAGGCTTCTCGGGTCATTAGGCCCTTCCACCTCATTCACATTTAAAGAAAATCAGATCCACTCGTAATTATAGGTTTGTCAATAGCGTGGCTACATCTTGCTTGGTTGTGATACGATCGGGATCATGGAGGATGTCCCGTTTGCGTCCAAGTTTTCTTGGCACGTTGATGTGTCTTCCGCTAGGCTAGGAATCTATGGCGGGGCGTTTCATATTTTGCGCATAGGTCACTGGGATAGCAAC
>NC_057804.1:670898541-670901195 GCF_018294505.1 Triticum aestivum
GGTTTTGGCAACGTTCTACAACCTTCCCAGGACCCTTTTTTCTTTGATTCTCTCCCTTGTTATTTTTTATTTTACTTTTTCCTTGTTCTTTTTTTCCCATTTTTAATTTCATTGACATTTTTTTCTGAATTTGTGAACATCTTTTTGAACATTTCTTGAATTCATGACTAGTTTTCCGAATTCATCAACATTTTTTTATATTACTAAATCATAAAAATTTCTTGAAATTCCTTAATATTTTCAAATAATTTTTTTTATAAATTCCTGAACTTTTTTAAACTGATTTTAGTAAATCATGAATATTTTTTGAAGTCTCAAATATATCTTCAAAATGATTAATATTTTGAATTCATGATTTTTTTAGAATTTGCAGAACATTTAAATCAGAGGGCATTCTTTGTATTAGCAAATGTTTTCAACATTCAAGAACATTTTTTAACACGAGGATAGCTTCCAAAATCATGATGACGTATGTTTAAGATGATGTTACTAACCATTTGCAATTATGTCTAAGATGATGAGTATTGTTTGTAGACATTTGTTTGTATTCAAAAGGACTCGGCTATCATTGTTCATAGGTTTATTGCCCACTGGAAGTGATGGTTGCTCACAGGCATTCCTGTTAGAGTGGATGCATCAAAGTTCTTTGGGCGAGCAGACCATGAAGTCTCCTCCCAAGAAACTCTGACTTGTGTTGGAAATTGTATTCACGCCGAACAGCATCTGTGATGTGATAAAGCAAAATTTTAATATGATGGGTAGATGCCAATGGTTTCTCTATACTGAGAGCAAATAAATCCATGATATATGTATCGAGGATCATGTCGTCGATTGAGGAAAAGAAATTCACGCTAAAGAGATCAATATTTTCAATAATATATGCTTGTTTAGTTCACATAGAGCTGTTCAGACCTTTTGGTTTTCGAAAGGTTATATCCTGTAGTTTTTTTCCCGTGTTTTTCTCTACCTTCTCTTTCGGGTTTTTCTATTTTTCAACTTTTTCTTCTCTAGTTAATATGTTTTGTTTTTAATTTTGAAACTCAGTAATATGTTTTAAAATTCATGAATATTTTTCTAAATTCACGAAGAAATTTTTTAATCCATTAACATTATATAATTTATGAATATTTTAAATCTGTGAACATTTTCAAAGAAATTGAAAATGTGTTCAGGAATTTTAAAAAATATTCATGGTTTCAATTTTTTGTTAGATATTTCATGAAGTTACATTGTCAACTTTTTGTTCAAAAATTCAAAAAATGTTCACGATTTCAAGTTTTTTCCTAATTTCGTGAAATGTTCCATTTTTTAATATTTATTCAGAAAGAATCACGGTTTAAAATTTTGTTCGGAATTTCGTAATTTTTTCACAACTTCAAAGAATGGTCCACGTTTTTAAAAAACAAATTGCAGTTTCAAATTGTTTGTTCGCATACGCAAAAAAAAATGTTCCTGTCTACGAAAATTTGTTCAGAAATTCAGAAAATCGTTCCCACTTTTTCAAAATATACACTTTCAGAAAAAAAAATTACACTTTTTTTGTAAGATGTTCGCTACAGTAACTAATTCCAATTGGATACAGTAGACAGGTACGGTTGTACGGTTGCATATGCGCGCTGTTCTACTGGAACCAATTCTAGTCAGTTGGAGTGGCTGGGAGGACGCGGGCGTAACCTGTTGGTCCCCGGTTCGATTCTTGCCATCGCGACGCCAGTTTGACGCAAAGGGCGTCCAATAGGAGCTCCCGTGATGAGATGCTGGTGCAGCAAACACGCACTCCCCGCTCATCCATGAGCACTTTTTTTGGCCCAGCCCATATAGGGGCGGGCGCCCCTTTTTCGTTCATATATTTTAGGTTTTTCTTTACTTTTAGTGTTGCTTTATTAAAAAAAATGTTTGGGATTGCAGAAAAAATACAACTTCGAAAAGTGCTCACAAATTGGAAAATTGACATGAATATGCTACAAACAACGAAATAAAAACCCCGCAATGGCTTGTTGGGCTTTAGTAGATCATCAATGAAGTGGTGGCTAGCTAGAGGCAGAGGAAGGCGAGCAGGTGCGGCACCGACGTGCAGCCCTAGCCCGAGGAGACAAGGCGAGAGGTAAACGACGAGTATGCAGGAACAATACAAGGGTGCAAGCAACCAATGAAACACATTTGTAAGCCTAATAAAGCCAACTTGGTGTAAATCCTTCATTCATATAAATATAACGATTGGCTTCTATAATATATTTCTATGCAATCTAAGCTCAAGTGTCTTCCCGGTCGGAGGAGCCGATATCATTTTTTTGCACGTAATTAGTACTAGGATTGAAGCTCGATCTGCTGAACGAGGCGCAGGATTATTACTAGGAAATCTAAAGCTTCCCACTAGTGCATGTCCCATCGGATCGGATGAACTTCCAAATCCTAGGCTTCTCGGGTCATTAGGCCCTTCCACCTCATTCACATTTAAAGAAAATCAGATCCACTCGTAATTATAGGTTTGTCAATAGCGTGGCTACATCTTGCTTGGTTGTGATACGATCGGGATCATGGAGGATGTCCCGTTTGCGTCCAAGTTTTCTTGGCACGTTGATGTGTCTTCCGCTAGGCTAGGAATCTATGGCGGGGCGTTTCATATTTTGCGCATAGGTCACTGGGATAGCAAC
>NC_057804.1:670901205-670931887 GCF_018294505.1 Triticum aestivum
GGTTTTGGCAACGTTCTACAACCTTCCCAGGACCCTTTTTTCTTTGATTCTCTCCCTTGTTATTTTTTATTTTACTTTTTCCTTGTTCTTTTTTTCCCATTTTTAATTTCATTGACATTTTTTTCTGAATTTGTGAACATCTTTTTGAACATTTCTTGAATTCATGACTAGTTTTCCGAATTCATCAACATTTTTTTATATTACTAAATCATAAAAATTTCTTGAAATTCCTTAATATTTTCAAATAATTTTTTTTATAAATTCCTGAACTTTTTTAAACTGATTTTAGTAAATCATGAATATTTTTTGAAGTCTCAAATATATCTTCAAAATGATTAATATTTTGAATTCATGATTTTTTTAGAATTTGCAGAACATTTAAATCAGAGGGCATTCTTTGTATTAGCAAATGTTTTCAACATTCAAGAACATTTTTTAACACGAGGATAGCTTCCAAAATCATGATGACGTATGTTTAAGATGATGTTACTAACCATTTGCAATTATGTCTAAGATGATGAGTATTGTTTGTAGACATTTGTTTGTATTCAAAAGGACTCGGCTATCATTGTTCATAGGTTTATTGCCCACTGGAAGTGATGGTTGCTCACAGGCATTCCTGTTAGAGTGGATGCATCAAAGTTCTTTGGGCGAGCAGACCATGAAGTCTCCTCCCAAGAAACTCTGACTTGTGTTGGAAATTGTATTCACGCCGAACAGCATCTGTGATGTGATAAAGCAAAATTTTAATATGATGGGTAGATGCCAATGGTTTCTCTATACTGAGAGCAAATAAATCCATGATATATGTATCGAGGATCATGTCGTCGATTGAGGAAAAGAAATTCACGCTAAAGAGATCAATATTTTCAATAATATATGCTTGTTTAGTTCACATAGAGCTGTTCAGACCTTTTGGTTTTCGAAAGGTTATATCCTGTAGTTTTTTTCCCGTGTTTTTCTCTACCCTCTCTTTCGGGTTTTTCTATTTTTCAACTTTTTCTTCTCTAGTTAATATGTTTTGTTTTTAATTTTGAAACTCAGTAATATGTTTTAAAATTCATGAATATTTTTCTAAATTCACGAAGAAATTTGTTAATCCATTAATATTATATAATTTATGAATATTTTAAATCTGTGAACATTTTCAAAGAAATTGAAAATGTGTTCAGGAATTTTAAAAAATATTCATGGTTTCAATTTTTTGTTAGATATTTCATGAAGTTACATTGTCAACTTTTTGTTCAAAAATTCAAAAAATGTTCACGATTTCAAGTTTTTTCCTAATTTCGTGAAATGTTCCATTTTTTAATATTTATTCAGAAAGAATCACGGTTTAAAATTTTGTTCGGAATTTCGTAATTTTTTCACAACTTCAAAGAATGGTCCACGTTTTTAAAAAACAAATTGCAGTTTCAAATTGTTTGTTCGCATACGCAAAAAAAAATGTTCCTGTCTACGAAAATTTGTTCAGAAATTCAGAAAATCGTTCCCACTTTTTCAAAATATACACTTTCAGAAAAAAAAATTACACTTTTTTTGTAAGATGTTCGCTACAGTAACTAATTCCAATTGGATACAGTAGACAGGTACGGTTGTACGGTTGCATATGCGCGCTGTTCTACTGGAACCAATTCTAGTCAGTTGGAGTGGCTGGGAGGACGCGGGCGTAACCTGTTGGTCCCCGGTTCGATTCTTGCCATCGCGACGCCAGTTTGACGCAAAGGGCGTCCAATAGGAGCTCCCGTGATGAGATGCTGGTGCAGCAAACACGCACTCCCCGCTCATCCATGAGCACTTTTTTTGGCCCAGCCCATATAGGGGCGGGCGCCCCTTTTTCGTTCATATATTTTAGGTTTTTCTTTACTTTTAGTGTTGCTTTATTAAAAAAAATGTTTGGGATTGCAGAAAAAATACAACTTCGAAAAGTGCTCACAAATTGGAAAATTGACATGAATATGCTACAAACAACGAAATAAAAACCCCGCAATGGCTTGTTGGGCTTTAGTAGATCATCAATGAAGTGGTGGCTAGCTAGAGGCAGAGGAAGGCGAGCAGGTGCGGCACCGACGTGCAGCCCTAGCCCGAGGAGACAAGGCGAGAGGTAAACGACGAGTATGCAGGAACAATACAAGGGTGCAAGCAACCAATGAAACACATTTGTAAGCCTAATAAAGCCAACTTGGTGTAAATCCTTCATTCATATAAATATAACGATTGGCTTCTATAATATATTTATATGCAATCTAAGCTCAAGTGTCTTCCCGGTCGGAGGAGCCGATGTCATTTTTTTGCGCATAATTAGTACTAGAGTTGAAGCTCGATCAGCTGAACGAGGCGCCGGATTATTACTAGGAAATCTAAAGCTTGCCACTAGTGCATGTCCCATCGGATCGGATGAACTTCCAAATCCTAGCCTTCTCGGGTCATTAGGCCCTTCCACCTCATTCACATTTAAAAAAAATCAGATCCACTCGTAATTATAGGTTTGCCATTGGGCGTGGCTACATCTTGCTTGGTTGTGATACGATCGGGATCATAGAGGATGTCCCGTTTGCGTCCAAGTTTTCCTTGTACGTTGATGTGTCTTCCGCTAGGCTAGGAATCTATGCCCCCACCCCCCGCGCACGTGTCAAGCTCCTCCTGTCTTTGGGCCAGCCCATTCTGATTTTTTGTCATCGGTTTTGGCAACGTTCTACAACCTTCCCAGGACCCTTTTTTCTTTGTTTTTCCTTGATTCTCTCCCTCATTATTTTTTATTTTACCTTTTTCCAGTTTTAGTTTCATGGACATTTTTTCTAAATTTGCGAACATCTTTTTGCACATTTTTGAAACGGCGAACATTTCTTGAATTCATGACCAGTTTTCCGAATTCATCAGCATTGTTTTATATTACTAAATCACAAAACTTTCTTCAAATTCTTTAATATTTTTAATAACAAAATGTTTTCTAAATTCCTTAACTTTTTTAAACTTATTTTCTAAAATCATGAATATTTTTTGAAGTCTCGAATATATTTTCAAAATGATTAATATTTTGAATTCATGATTTATTTAGAATTTTCAAAACATTTAAATTAGAGGGCATTTTTTGTATTTGCAAACATTTTCAAAATTCAAGAACATTTTTTAACATGAGGATAGTTTCCAAAATCATGATCAATTTTCCAATTTGTGAACACTTTTCGAATTTGTATTTTTTCTGCAATCCCAAAGTTATTTTAATAAATCAACATTAAAAATAAAGAAAAAACTAAAAAATATGAAATAAAAAAAGGGGCGCCCGCCCTTATATGGGCTGGGCCAGAAAAAGTGCACATGGATGAGCGGGGAGGACGCGTTTGCTGGACTAGCATCTCATCACGGGAGCTCTTATTGGACGCCCATTGCGTCAAACTGGCGTCGCGATGGCAAGAATCGAACCGCGGACCAACAGGTTACGCCCGCGTCCTCCCAGCCACTGGAATTGGTTCCAGTAGAACAGCGCGCATATGCAACCATACAACCATACCTGTCTACTGTAACGAACTGGAATTAGTTACTGTAGCAACATCTAACAAAAAAGTGTATATTGTTTTTCTGAAAGTGTACATTTTCAAAAAGTGGGAACAATTTTCTGAATTTCTGAACTAATTTTCATAGACAGTAACATTTTTTTGCATATGCGAACAAACAATTTGAAACTGCAAAAAATGTTTTTGAAAAACGTGGACCATTCTTTGAAGTTGTAAAGAATTATGAAATTCTGAACAAATTTTTAAACCGTGATTCTTTTTGAATAAATATTAAAAAAAATGGAACATTTCATGAAATTAGGAAAAAACTTGAAATCGTGAACATTTTTTGAATTTTTGAACAAAAATTTGACAATGTAACTTCATGAAATATCTAACAAAGAATTGAAACCATGAAAAAAAATTAAATTCCTGAACACATTTTCAATTTCAGACCAAATTTTGCAACCGCGAAGACTTTTCCCAATTCCAGAAGTATTTTTAAAATATGAACATTTTCGAAACTTGTGAACAAATTCTGAAATACGTTAACATTTTTTGAAAGTCTTGTATACTTTTTGAATTTGTGAATATATTTTAAATGGCGGAACATTTTGAAAATCTGAACAAAATTTGAATTAGAAAAATCAAATATCAACTTGAAAAATAAAAAGGGAAGAAAATAAAAGATATAAACAAAAATAAAAATAAAATATAAAGAAGAAAGTAGAAGCAAGAAAAATAAACAGAAAAACTAAAAAAAGCCAAAAAAGAAACAGAAAACCGGTGCAGAGAACCGGCTAGAAGGTTCCCGAAACCAGAAAAACCAGCTGAGAAACTCTAGAAGGTTCCCAAAACCGGAAACGCTGCAACCCTTTAATGGGGCAGCCTAAGTTATCGCTCAAACGCCAGATCTGTGCAAAAGGTCGACACATGGTAATTGCTTTTTTGATTGAGAATTGCCAACACTTTATTGATCAATGTCAATGTTTAAGGGATAAAAAGACGGGTCATGAGGAGAAATAAGCCACGTATGGCGATCCTGATCAAGCATAGCTAAGTGTTTGGCAAGTAAATAAGATCGGTAAATAGGAGCTCCCCTATTGCAGCGTACGAATAATTTTAGCTATGGTACCGTAGCCAGCGGGCTAGGACTAGCTCGGGGGATTGCAGTCCGTGCGCCACCAAGCCCGTCATCTTGATCTGATAGAGTTAATTTTGCGCGTGAAATTGCAGTTAGTGTTACTTTACTCAATATCTGAGAGTTGTGAAGTTTAATTTGCACGTTGGACGGCGACGTACGGCCCAACACCATCTTAGATTAACCATAATTTTTTTTTGAGCCCAACACTCATAGCTAGTACTCCCTCAGGTCCTTTTTTACTTGGCGTATTAGATTTGTGTCAAGTCAAACTTTGCCGAATCGGGTCCTTGAGCTAGAGAACACAAACCACCACCGAATTGGGTTGCCTCTGGAGCACTTCTCTGCTACGGAACGACGCCGGACGGGAGGATGAAAGGGTGCTGGGGCGACTAACCTCGTTGAGGCATTGTTGTGAGCCGGGTCAAAAACCTTGTGGTAGAGGTGACCGGAAGGAGAGGGGCACGAGAAGGAAAGCTGCGTCGATGTTGGAAGAGACAGAAATGAGGAGATGCAGAAGATTGGGAGGGAATAAGGCGTCGCGAGCGGTGCATATGCCTTGAATATAAGGCGTGGACATGCATGAGACTTGATTGGCCGCCCGATTCAGTTTCTTTTCGTGTTACAAAGAGAGAAGCACATATTACAACCCTGAATTGTCAAAAAAGTTTAAGAACAATCCCGAACTTCGAAACCATCTAGTTTACGAGGATACCTATGTGGCGGGGTGACTTTCATATTTCGGGTGTGTGACGTGGCGGGTGACTAAGATGCTGACTAGGCATTTGACTGGTCAAAACCAGTAAAACAGGGATAAACCGGTTTTGACTTGAGAAAGGTTGATTTTTGTTTGGTTTTGTATGTGAGGTTGTAAAGTAGACGGTTTTGTATGTGAGGTTGTAATATGGATCTCCCTGTATTACAATTGTCGAGCATATAAATAGTCGTGTGTTTATTTCATTTTTTGGGTTCAAATTCTCTATGAATGCACACACTTAATCCATCCTCAAGTCATTGGTCGTCCTCTTGATGAGCTCCCATGCACTCCTCACGTGTCTCTCCTCTTGAAGCGACGACCCCACCGCAAAACCGGAGCAAGATCCTGTTGCTGAGCACAGTGTGCGCAAAGTAGGCTTTGCCAGTCTTGTTCAAATTCTTCATGAGCACACGATTGGCCTCATCTGCGGCCTCCTCTGTTATGGCTCCACTAGCCTTGATCCTGAAGCACACCATGGCAAAGTTTCTAGGCACGACGACCTCGAACCGGTTGTCGGTGCGGATGAGACCTTCGAACAACTTGGCCATGCTTACATCGCTGCGAATGTGCTCTTGAAGCTTGGCGGTGCCATAGATGCGCATGACCATTCACAGCTTGAGCCCACGAAATCGTCGGCCCAAGCCGACCTGCATGTCCTTGAGATCAGTGACCTCGTCGGAGTCGGTAGCATCGTTCTTGAGGTACTCCGGGTTTGTCTCCATGGAGTCGCTTAGGCGGTGGGCGTCACGGACATAGAGGCAGGTGCAGTCGAGGCAGGTGAGAAGCCACTTGTGCGGACTGACGCTGATGGAGTCCACGCACTCGACACCATCGAGGTGGTGGCGGAACTCCGGGCAGATGCAGGCGCTGCCAGCATAGGCGGCGTCGACGTGGACCCAAGCGCCAAAGGATGCAGCAATGTCGGCGACGGCCCCCACCGGGTCGACAGCATTGGAAGATGTGGTGCCCACCGTGGCGCAAACGTACGTTGGCACGAGGCCGGCGTCGACGTCAGCCT
This sequence comes from Triticum aestivum, assembly GCF_018294505.1. Classification (NCBI taxonomy): domain Eukaryota; kingdom Viridiplantae; phylum Streptophyta; class Magnoliopsida; order Poales; family Poaceae; genus Triticum; species Triticum aestivum. The sequence continues at coordinate 670,907,616 of NC_057804.1, forward strand.
GCATGGCCTCGAGCAGCTTCGCCGGGTCCAGTGCGTAGTGGGTCTCTGGGCCGGCGGGGATCGAACGGATGTTGGCGGGGTCGAAACCGGCGAGGCGGCATGCCTTGAAGAAGGTGGAGTGGGTCTGGTCCCCGGCGTAGACAACCAGACCCGACGTGCCAAACACTCTCACAGATCGGCTCCGACGCAGCGCGGCGTCACGCGCGGCGACGAGCGTTACCAGCATTGCCTCGCTGGTGGTACCGAGGATGACGGCGCCACCAGTCCCACGGTCGCCGGTGGCCGTGTGGCTCATGAAGGTGGCGGGCAGGTGAAGGAGATGCGCGAGCCAGTTAAGCGCGAGTACCTCCAACTCAGTTGCTGCGGGGGCAGCCTGCCACGTGAAGCCGACAGTATTCATGGCGGAGGCGATGAGGTCTCCGGCGATGGCGGCGGCGCTGTTGGTGGCCGGGAAGAAAGCGAAGAAGTTTGGGCTGGCCCAGTGCGTCATGCCAGGGATGATGGAGGCCTTGAGCTCCTTCATGGTGACGTGGAACGCTGCGGGATAGGTTGGCGGGGACGCCATGAACTCGTGCTGCAGGTACCCCGGCTTGACGTCGGGAAGAACTGGCATGGACTCCACGGTGGTGTAGTAGTCGCAGATGAAGTCCACAGCCTCGTGAAGGTAAGATCGGACGTCCTCGGGCTTAAGCGGCCGGAATGGTTCCTTCACGTCGTCGGCGGCCGCGATGCCAGAGAAAACCGTCGGGTTGGTGGTGTTGGAGCTGCCCATTTGTATCGCTCTTCTGAGGAGTTTTTGTCCCGGCCGGCAGACGTGCTTGCTCTTTTGCGGGAGTGCTTGCTTGCTGGGTTAGGGGCCGCCGGGTATATGTAGGTAGTTCCAGCGAGTCTGGGGGAAGGGGAGCACATGGAGAAATTCCAGTCAGTGGGGATGGGGACACTTGTTATATGAACTTCGATGAATTTGATTCATACCCTAAGTCCCCTGGATTTTAATTTTGGTTCAGTCAGTTTCTCGGCTGTTGATTCATACCCTGAGATGCGTGCTGTGTTTTTTTTTTCCTGGACTGTTCTGGGAGCTGGGTTTGGGCTGTTTTTTGACTCACCGCATATTTGCATCAGTCGATTTGCGACTGGGCCGAAGCCCATTACATGTACCGCCTAGCCAATCCCTCTTTCCTTCTGTTTTTCTTTTCCATGCGTTCTGCTTTTGTTATTTACTAGCATATATGTCCGTGCGTTGCAACGGAAAAAAAAAATGATTTGTCCACCAAAACACCCATCAGCGCAACACGGTAGGGCAGGGAAGCGCATGTCGAGGTATCAAAGAAGTAGATATCATGTTTTAATGTCTATTACTGTTGTGCATGCATGCGTGGATATTGAATTGATACTTTTTGAATATTCAAATGCATTTTTTTTGCATTATTTGGACTTGGTCCAAACACAAGCATTTCACGTAGAAGGTATTCTCTGAAAAAGACACGCACATCTCGTATCACACTCCAAGCTCGTGCAACATCTTCACATATTTAAAGTTGTTGTTCTTTCCATAATTGTTATTATAGTACGTGTTCTATCTTATTTTTCACTACATCATGTCATGATGCTTTAGTTTGTAATGAGGTTGTTCAAACCCTCAACTTGAACTAAAAATTGCATGGATCTTTGATCTATTTAAATTGAGGGAATTCACATGACGGTTCTCTTAGCCTCCCAATATTATTAGGGAGCTAAAATAAATTACTCCATTATATGAAAATTACCCATAAACACACTTGAAATTTAAATCCTTTTTGTTTCTAGATATTTTTTAATCCTGGCCTATTCTCCAATTCAAGTTGTGGAGCTTTGATATATGTGAGAGTAGCCACATGCAGATTTTTGGCTCAATCAGAATTCAAAAATTATTTGAGGGGAATCTTTTCCTCTATTTTTCTTTTCTGAAAAATGGGAACGGTTAAGCACTGCACGGTGGGCCGGCCCCAGTGGCCGCAGCAGCAACAACCTCCCCAATAGCCCAAATAGTGTCAGCCGGCCCTAATTGGCCAAACTGGCCGAACCGGCCCAGCTGCAGCCACCCCCGCTAACCACCTAGGCGCTAGGGGAGAGCGTCTGCTCGATCCCCCCAGTCAGTCCCTCCATTCAATCCCCACGTCGCCGTTGCGAAGGCACGTCACCCGCTACAGCGAGCCGCCGCCGCCTCCCCGTCAAGCTCCCTTCCTCCCCCTCCTCCTGGGTTGTTTCCCTCTCCTTCTCCTTAAATGGCCTCTCTTCCCTTGCGCCCTTATTTTCCTTTGCACCTCTCCTCCGGAGACCGGTGCCCATGGCAACCGTCGGCCGAGCAACCACGCATAGTGCTCTGTCCCGCTTCGACTCTACCCCTTTCCTTCAATCCCTCTTTCTCTGCCTCGCCACGTCGGCCGACAACATGGGAAGGGAAGCAGTAGCCCGGTGATGCAATCGGTTGTGCCGCTGTTGGTGTCTTCACTAATTTCCGAGCCTTCTTCCTCTACCGAGTTAATTTATTTATTTTCTTCCTTCTGAGTAATTTCTTTGTTCCCTTCCGGATTTCAGGCTGCTTATTGATTCTCTATGTCGTACGTATATAAACTGGTCACATTATATGTGAAGAGCAAGGTGGGATTATTTTAACACTAACCAGGCTAGTACAATAGATTGCTATACATACAAGTGATGTGTTACCGCACATCCTCCTTCGACGATCCTCTACTCCTGGACCAGTGCTGCCGCCTCCATGATCCTCTTCCTGTGCAGGGACGGAGCCTCCCAGATCCCGATACCCGATTCATATAGCAAAAATTAGTGTGGCAGGTTCATCATAGTACACTTTCTGGTGTACGTATACGACGCGATTCATCTGCCCGAAGTTTCGGCCGACAATACACACATACATATTGACTGGAGATCCTACGTGCCAAGCTAGCTAGAGCTAGCTGGATGGATTTCTGGGCTAGTATAATGGGCTTTTGGTTGGGCTGGACTTTTTCTCAAATCTTGGAGTAGCAGGGGGCAACCGCCGCTACAGTGTCGAATAATCCCACCTCGTAGGGACCAGGCAGGAGACCACGTACGGATGATGCATCATGGACGAAAACCAAAGAAAAAAAACATAACATAGGACCAACTAAGCGGGACAAAACCAAGAATATCACCTCCCTTTAATAGTAGGTATATAGATTTTTCTTTATTAGTTGGTTTTATTTTTTTATTTTGTAGGCATTTTTGGGATTTTAAGTGAGTGCAAATGTATATACACAAATACTATGTAATATGTGCGGAAATTACATTATTATATGGTTGTTATTTGCATACTACAAAAGTGCAATTTTAGTGCAAAGTTGTGTGCAACATTACCTTTATTATTTTGAAAAATTTCACTATTTGACAGGAGTAGAATCATCATTGTCACTTAGGGGGTTGGCCCATTGACGGATCCAGCCGAACAACCATGGATATTTTAACGCATGCATGTTAACTCTTAAATTTTGCTCTCTGATTCTAGCTGAGCTACAAACGTGAGCAAGAGAAAGAAGGAACTCATGGCTCTCTTCATCTCAATGAACTATGGATGTGTCGGTGCAAGATGTTCTTAAAAGTAAGGATTTTTATACTGCTGTAAAAAGAACATCAGGCTAGTGTGAGGCAGTCTCTCTCCAAAAAGGCTCATGCCTCCCTTTATATATAGAACATATATCAAAGTACATGGGTGAATGATAGAAGGTGAATTTTGGGTAAATCGTGAATCATTATGCCCATGGAGGATTGGAAAAGAATCAAGATCAAGAGGAAACGATTGGTCCCTGAGTTAATTTAAAGTTTGTGAAATTTATTGTTTGTGAATAGCTGCATTGAGAGAGAGAGAGAGAGAGAGGACCGAGGGTGCCGGGAGTATTTGATGGATCGGGATTGGAGGTTGCATGGGCCTTTGGCAATGATATTTTGATCATTTTTAGCTATAATTAAATCTTTGTTTAACACAATAATTATCAGCAGTTGGGCGCCCTCTAGTTTTTGGGGCCTTGTTCATCCGCTCCGGTTGCACCTGCTAACGTACGGCCTTGACTCAATCGTCTACACAAGACAATATCTGACCTGTATTCGTATATGTTCATACAGAGATGGACACGTGAATTTGCAGATTCGATCGCAACATGAACCACATCGCTGGCAATAACAGGAGTAGAATCATCATTGTCACTTAGGGGGTTTGGCGATGGACGGGTCCAGCCGAACAATCATGGATATATTAACACATGCATGTTAACTCTCAAATTTCACTCTCCGATTCTAACTGAGCTACGAACGTGCGCAGGCGAAAGATGGAACTCATGGCACTCTTCGTCTCAATAAACTATGGATGTGTCGGTGCAAGCTGTTCTAAAAGTAAGGATTTTTCATATTGTTGTAAAAAGTACATCAGGATGGTGTGAGGCAGTCTCTCTCCAAACAGGTTCGTGCCTCACTTTATATATAAAACATAGATCAAAGTACCTGGGCGAATGATACAAGGTGAATCTTGGGTAAATCGTGAAGCATTATGCCCAAGGAGGATTTGAAAAGAATTGAGATCGGGAGGAAGCGATTGGTCGATGAGTTAATTTGGAGTTTGTGAAATTTATTTTTTTGAATAGCTACATTGATATATATATATATATATATATATATATATATATATATATATATATATATATAGAGAGAGAGAGAGAGAGAGAGAGAGAGAGAGAGAGAGAAGAGGGGACCGAGGGCGCTGGGAGTAATAGATGGATCGGGATTGGAGGTTGCATGGGCCTTGGGTTGTGATATTTCCATCATTTTTAGATCTAATTAATACTCTGTTTAACACAATAATTGCCTACATTCGGGCGCCCTCCAAATTAGGGGGCCATGTTCATCTGCTCTGGTTGTACCTGCTAACATACGGCCTTGACTAAATCGTCTGAACAAGACAATGTCTCACTTGTGTGCGTATACATTCGCACAGGAACGCACGTTCGGATTTGCATATCCGATTGCTGGATGAATCATATCGCCAGCAATACCAGCATCAGAATCATTGTTGTCACTTAGGGTTTGGGCGATGATGGTTGGGTCCAGCCGACCTAATACACTACAGATCAAGTCAATCTGATACTAACAACCATGGATATTTATCGCATGCATCTTAACTATGAAATTTCGCTCTTCGAGTCTAGCAGAGCTACAAGCGTCCGTAGGAGAAAGATGGAACGCATGGCTCTCTTCGTCTCAATGATCTATGGATGTGTCGGTGCAATCTGTTCTCAAACGTAAGGATTGTTCATACTGTTGTTAAAAGTACATCACGCTGGTGTGAGGCTGTCTCTCTCCAAACAAGCTCGTGCCTCGCTTTATATATAAAACATAGATCAAAGTACATGAGAGAATGATACAAGGTGAATTTTGGGTAAAGCGTGAAGCATTATGCCCAAGGAGGATTGGAAAAGAATCAAGATCGGGAGGAAACGATTGGTGCATAAGTTAATTTGGAGTTTGTGAATTTTTTTTGAATAACTGCATTGAGAGAGAGAGATAGAAAGAAGAGGGGACCAGAGAGCGTTGGGAGTAACTGATGGACCAGGATTGGTGGTTGCATGGGCCTTGGGTTGTGATATTTCAATTAATTTTAGCTCTAACTAATGCACTATTTAACACAATAATTGCCTACAGTCGGGTGCCCTCCAATTTTTGCAGCCCTGCTCATCTGCTCCGGTTGTACCTGCAAACATACAGCCTTGATTTAATCATCTGAACAATTAAATATATCACTTGTGTACGTATACATTAGCATAGCAATGCACATGCGAATTTGCATATTCGATCGCTGGGCGAATTATATTGCTAGCAATACCAGCATCAGAATCATTGTTGTCACTTAGGGGGTTAGGCGATGGACGGGTCCAACCGACCTAATACACTGCATATCGAGTTGATCTGATACTAACAACAATGGATATTTTAACGCATGCAAATTAACTATGAAATTTCACTCTTCGAGTCTAGCCGACCTACAAACGTGCGCAGGAGAAAGCTGGAACTCATGGCTCTCTTCATCTCAATAAACTATGCATGTGTCGGTTCAAGCTGTTCTCAAAAGTAAGGATTTTTCATACTGTTGTGAAAGGTACATCGGGCTGGTGTGAGGCTGTCTCTCCAAATAGGCTCGTGCCTCTGTTTATATATAGAACATAGATCAAAGTACATGGACGAATGATAGAAGGTGGATTTTGGGTAAATCGTGAAGCATTATGCCCAAGGAGGATTGGAAAAGAATCAAGATCAGGAGGAAATGATTGGTCCATGAGTTAATTTGGAGTTTGTGATTTTTTTCTGAATAGCTACATTGAGAGAGAGAGAGAGAGAGAGAGAGAGAGAGAGAGAGAGAAGAGGGGAGTAATTGATGGATCGGGATTGGAGGTTGCATGGGCCTTGGGCTGTGATATTTCCATCATTTTTAGGTCTAATTAATGCTCTGTTTAACACAATAATTACCTACAGTCGGGGGACCTCCAATATTTGGGGCCTTGTTCGTCCGCTCTGGTTGCACCTGCTAAAATACGGCCTTGACTCAATCGTCTGGACAAGACAATATCTAACCTGTGTACGTATACATTCATACAGGAACACACACGCGAATTTGTCGATTCGATCACCGCATGAATCATATCACAGCAATAACAGAAGTAGAATCAACATTGTCACTTAGGGGGTTGGGCAATGGATGGGTCCAGCCGAACAATCATGTATATTTTAACACATGCATGTTAACCCTCAAATTTCGCTCTCCGGATCTACCTGAGCTACAAACGTGTGCAGGAGAAAGATGGAACTCATGGCTCTCTTCGTCTGAATGAACTATGGATGTGTCGGTGCAAGCTGTTCTAAGAATTAAGGATTTTTCATATCGTTGTAAAAAGTACATCAGGATGGTGTGAGCTAGTCTCTCTGCAAAACCGTAACTAGTTCTGTGGCAAGCTATTGTAGAAAATCCTACTCCTATATATAGGTAAAACTGTGTCTATCATAGCTTGCCACAGAACTAGTTAAGGCATGCTAAACATTTAACGGTTTAAAAGTAAGTCAAAAATATGAAATAAATAGGGGAGCCTCACTCTAATATAATAAGATGATCCAACGGTGTGATTGTGAAAATATGCATTTATGTATCCTCAGCAAAAAAAAAAGCATTTCAGCTCACTTCAGGATTAATATATATTGAAACATTTGTTCTTTTTGTCCAGAACACATGCAGTCAAATTTTTTCTATCCATTCGTTGGATCATGTTATATTATAAGTGTGATGGTTCAATATTTTTTTCAGGATTTTTGAGAACATTTACACCGTCCAAAACCTTAACTAGTTCTGTGGCAAGCTATTGCAGAAAATCCTACTCCTATATATAGGTAAAACTGTGTCTATCATAGCTTGCCACAGAACAAGTTAAGGCATGCTAAACATTTAACGGTTTAAAAGTAAGTAAAAAAATATGAAATCAATAGGGGAGCCTCACTCTAATATAATAAGATGATCCAACGGTGTGATTGTGAAATGCATTTATGTGTCCTCCGTGAAAAAAACAAGCATTTCAGCTCACTGCAGGATCAATATATATTGAAACATTTGTTCTTTTTGTCCAGCACACATGCAATCAAATTTTTTCAATCCATCCGTCGGATCATGTTATATTATAGGTGTGATGGCTCAGTATTTTTTTAAGGATTTTTAAGAACATTTACACCGTCCAAAACCTTAACTAGTTCTGTGGCAAGCTATTGTAGAAAATCCTACTCCTATATATAGGTAAAATTGTGTCTACCATAGCTTGCCACAGAACGAGTTAAGGCATGCTAAACATTTAATGGTTTAAAAGTAAGTAAAAAATATGAAATAAATAGGGGAGCCTCACTCTAATATAATAAGATGATCCAACGGTGTGATTGTGAAAATATGAATTTATGTGTCCTCAGCGAAAAAAACAAGCATTTCAGCTCACTACAGGATAAATATATATTGAAACATTTGTTCTTTTTGTCCAGGACACATGCAGTCAAATTTTTTCAATACATCCGTTGGATCATGTTATATTATAGGTGTGATGGTTTAGTATTTTTTTTAGGATTTTGAGAACATTTACACCGTCCAAAACCTTAACTAGTTCTGTGGCAAGTTATTGTAGAAAATCCTACTCCTATATATAGGTAAAACTGTGTCTATCATAGCTTGCCACAGAACTAGTTAAGACATGTTAAACATTTAACGGTTTAAAAGTAAGTAAAAAATATGAAATAAATAGGGGAGCCTCACTCTAATATAATAAGATGATCCAACGGTGTGATTGTGAAAATATGCATTTATGTGTCCTCCGCGAAAAAACAAGCATTTCAGCTCACTGCAGGATCAATATATATTGAAACATTTGTTCTTTTTGTCCAGGACACATGTAGTCAAAAATTTTCAATCCATCCGTTGGATCATGTTATATTATAGGTGTGATGGTTCAATATTTTTTCAGGATTTTTGAGAACATTTACACCGTCCAAAACCTTAACTAGTTCTGTGGCAAGCTATTGTAGAAAATCCTACTACTATATATAGGTAAAACTGTGTCTATCATAGCTTGCCACAGAACTAGTTAAGGCATGCTAAACATTTAAGGATTTAAAAGTAAGTAAAAAATGTGAAATAAATAGGGGAGCCTCACTCTAATATAATAAGATGATCCAACGGTGTGATTGTGAAAGTATGCATTTATGTGTCCTCAGCGAAAAAAACAAGCATTTCAGCTCACTGCGGGATCAATATATATTGAAACATTTGTTCTTCTTGTCCAGCACACATGCAGCCAAATTTTTTTAACCCATCCATTGGATCATGTTATATTATAGGTGTGATGGTTCAGTATTTTTTTCAGGATTTGGAGAACATTTACACCGTCCAAAACCTTAACTAGATCTGTGGCAAGCTATTATAGAAAATCCTACTCCTATATATAGGTAAAACTGTGTCTATCATAGCTTGTCATAGAACTAGTTAATGCATGCTAAACATTTAACGGTTTAAAAGTAAGTAAAAAATATGAAATAAATAAGGGAGCCTCACTTTAATATAATAAGATAATCCAACGGTGTGATTGTGAAAATATGATTTATGTGTCTTCAGTGAAAAAAACAAGCATTTCAGCTCACTACAGGATAAATATATATTGAAACATTTGTTCTTTTTGTCCAGGACACATGCAGTCAAATTTTTTCAATACATCCGTTGGATCATGTTATATTATAGGTGTGATGGTTCAGTATTTTTTTAGGATTTTGAGAACATTTACACCGTCCAAAACCTTAATTAGTTCTGTGGCAAGTTATTGTAGAAAATCCTACTCCTATATATAGGTAAAACTGTGTCTATCATAGCTTGCCACAGAACTAGTTAAGACATGCTAAACATTTAACGGTTTAAAAGTAAGTAAAAAATATGAAATAAATAGGGGAGCCTCACTCTAATATAATAAGATGATCCAACAGTGTGATTATGAAAATATGCATTTATGTGTCCTCAGTGAAAAAAACAAGCATTTCAGCTCACTGGAGGATCAATATATATTGAAACATTTGTTCTTTTTGTCCAGGACACATGTAGTCAAAAAAAATCAATCCATCCGTTGGATCATGTTATATTATAGGTGTGATGGTTCAGTATTTTTTTCAGGATTTTTGAGAACATTTACACCGTCCAAAACCTTAACTAGTTCTGTGGCAAGCTATTGTAGAAAATCCTACTCCTATATATAGGTAAAACTGTGTCTATCATAGCTTGCCACAGAACTAGTTAAGACATGCTAAACATTTAACGATTTAAAAGTAAGTAAAAATATGAAATAAATAGGGGAGCCTCACTCTAATATAATAAGATGATCCAACAGTGTGATTGTGAAAGTATGCATTTATGTGTCCTCAGCGAAAAAACAAGCATTTCAGCTCACTGCGGGATCAATATATATTGAAACATTTGTTCTTCTTGTCCAGCACACATGCAGCCAAATTTTTTCAACCCATCCGTTGGATCATGTTATATTATAGGTGTGATGGTTCAGTATTTTTTTCAGGATTTTGAGAACATTTACACCGTCCAAAACCTTAACTACTTCCGTGGCAAGCTATTATAGAAAATCCTACTCCTATATATAGGTAAAACTGTGTCTATCATAGCTTGTCATAGAACTAGTTAATGCATGCTAAACATTTAACGGTTTAAAAGTAAGTAAAAAATATATAATAAATAGGGGAGCCTCACTCTAATATAATAAGATGATCCAACGGTGTGATTGTGAAAATATGATTTATGTGTCCTCAGCAAAAAAAAACAAGCATTTCAGCTCACTATAGGATCAATATATATTGAAACATTTGTTCTTTTTGTCCAGGACACATGTAGCCAAATTTTTCCAACCCATCCGTTGGATCATGTTATATTATAGGTGTGATGGTTCAGTATTTTTTCAGGATTTTTGAGAACATTTACACTGTCCAAAACCTTAACTAGTTCTGTGGCAAGCTATTATAGAAAATCCTACTCCTATGTATAGGTAAAACTATGTCTATCATAGCTTGCCACAGAACTAGTTAAGGCATGCTAAACATTTAATGGTTTAAAAGTAAGTAAAAATATGAAATAAATCGGGGAGCCTCACTCTAATGTAATAAGATGATCCAACGATGTGATTGTGAAAATATGCATTTATGTGTCCTCAGCGAAAAAATAAGCATTTCAGCTCACTGCAGAATCAATACATATTGAAACATTTGTTCTTTTTGTCCAGCACACATGCAGTCAAATTTTTTCAATACATCCGTTGGATCATGTTATATTATAGGTGTGATGGTTTAGTATTTTTTTCAGGATTTTTGAGAAATGTACACCGTCCAAAACCTTAACTAGTTTTGTGGCAAGCTATTGTAGAAAATCCTACTCCTATATATAGGTAAAACTGTGTCTATCATAGCTTGCCACAGAACTAGTTAAGGCATGCTAAACATTTAACGGTTTAAAAGTAAGTAAAAAATATGAAATAAATAGGGGAGCCTCACTCTAATATAATAAGATGATCCAACGGTGTGATTGTGAAAATATGCATTTATGTGTCCTCAGCGAAAAAAACAAGCATTTCAGCTCACAGCGGGATCAATATATATTGAAACATTTGTTCTTTTTGTCCAGCACACATGCAGCCAAATTTTTTCAACCCATCTGTTGGATCATGTTATATTATAGGTGTGATGGTTCAGTATTTTTTTCAGGATTTTTGAGAACATTTACACTGTCCAAAACCTTAACTAGTTCTGTGGCAAGCTATTGTAGAAAATCCTACTCCTATATATAGGTAAAACTGTGTCTATCATAGCTTGCCATAGAACTAGTTAAGGCATGCTAAACATTTAACGGTTTAAAAGTAAGTAAAAAATATGAAATAAATAGAGGAGCCTCACTCTAATATAATAAGATGATCCAATAGTGTGATTGTGAAAAATGCATTTGTGTGTCCTCAGCGAAAAAAACAAGCATTTCAGCTCACTGCATGATAAATATATATTGAAACATTTGTTCTTTTTGTCCCGCACACATGCAATCAAATTTTTTCAATCCATCCGTTGGATCATGTTATATTATAGGTGTGATGGTTCAGTATTTTTTTTCAGGATATTGAGAACATTTACACCATGGAAAACCTTAACTAGTTCTGTGGCAAGCTATTGTAGAAAATCCTACTAACTGTGTCTATCATAGCTTGCCACAGAACTAGTTAAGGCATGCTAAACATTTAATGGTTTAAAAGTAAGTAAAAATAATGAAATAAATAGGGGAGCCTCACTCTAATATAATAAGATGATCCAATGGCGTGACTGTGAAAATATGCATTTATGTGTCCTCAGCGAAAAATAACAAGCATTTCAGCTCACTACAGGATCAATATATATTGAAACATTTGTTCTTTTTGTCTAGGACACATGCAGTCAAATTTTTTCAATCCATCTGTTGGATCATGTTATATTATAGGTGTGATGTTTCAGTATTTTTTTCAGGATTTTTGAGAACATTTACACCATCCAAAACCTTAACTAGTTCTGTGGCAAGCTATTGTAGAAAATCCTACTCCTATATATAGGTAAAACAGTGTCTATCATAGCTTGCCACAGAGCTAGTTAAGGCATGCTAAACATTTAACGGTTTAAAAGTAAGTAAAAAATATGAAATAAATAGGGGAGCCTCACTCTAATATAATAAGATGATCCAACGGTGTGATTGTGAAAATATGCATTTATGTGTCCTCAGCGAAAAAACAAGCATTTCAGCTCACTGCAGGATCAATATATATTGAAACATTTGTTCTTTTTTTCCAGGACACATGCAGCCAAATTTTTTCAATCCATCTGTTGGATCATGTTATATTATAGGTGTGATGGTTCAGTATTTTTTTCAGGATTTTTGAGAACATTTACACCGTCCAAAACCTTAACTAGTTCTGTGGCAAGCTATTGTAGAAAATCCTACTCCTATATATAGGTAAAACTGTGTCTATCATAACTTGCCACAGAACTAGTTAAGGCATGCTAAACATTTAACGGTTTAAAAGTAAGTAAAAAATATGAAATAAATAGGGGAGCCTCACTCTAATATAATAAAATGATCCAACGGTGTGATTGTGAAAATATGCATTTATGTGTCCTCAGCGAAAAAAACAAGCATTTCAGCTCACTACAGGATCAATATATATTGAAACATTTGTTCTTTTTGTCCAGGACACATGCAGTCAAATTTTTTCAATCCATCTGTTGGATCATGTTATATTATAGGTGTGATGGTTCATTATTTTTTTCAGGATTTGAGAACATTTACAACGTCCAAAACCTTAAATAGTTTTGTGGCAAGCTATTGTAGAAAATCCTACTCCTATATATAGGTAAAACTGTGTCTATCATAGCTTGGCACAGAACTAGTTAAGGCATGCTAAACATTTGACGGTTTAAAAGTAAGTAAAAAATATGAAATAAATTGGGGAGCCTCACTCTAATATAATAAGATGATCCAACGGTGTGATTGTGAAAATATGCATTTATGTGTGCTCGGCGAAAAAAACAAGAATTCCAGCTCACTACAGGATCAATATATATTGAAACATTTGTTCTTTTTGTCTAGGACACATGCAGTGAAGTTTTTTCAATCCATCAGTTGGATCATGTTATATTATAGGTGTGATGGTTCAGTTTTTTTTCAGGATTTTTTAGAACATTTACACCGTCCAAAACCTTAACTAGTTCTGTGGCAAGCTATTGTAGAAAATCCTACTCCTATATATAGGTAAAACTGTGTCTATCATAGCTTGCCATAGAACTAGTTAAGGCATGCTAAACATTTAACGGTTTAAAAGTAAGTAAAAATATGAAATAAATAGGGGAGCCTCACTCTAATATAATAAGATGATCCAACGATGTGATTGTGAAAATATGCATTTATGTGTCCTCAGCGAAAAAAACAAGCATTTCAGCTCACTGCAGGATCAATACATATTGAAACACTTCTTCTAGATAGGAGTACCTTGGTGAATGATGCAAGGTGAATTTTGGGTAAATCATAAAGCATTATGCCCAAGGAGGATTGGAAAAGAATCAAGATTGGGAGGAAACGATTGGTCCATGAGGTAATTTGGAGTTTTCAAATTTAACTTTTTAATAGTTGCACTGAGAGAGAGAGAGAGAGAGAGAGAGAGGAGGGGACCGAAGGGTGCCGGGAGTAATTGATGGATCGGGATTGGAGGTTGCATGGGCATTGGGCTGTGATATTTCCATCATTTTAGCTCCAATTAATGCTCTGTTTGACATAATAATTACCTAAAGTTGGACGCCCTGCAATTTTTGGGGCCCTGTTCATCTGCTCTGGTTGCACCTGCTAACATATGGCCTTAACTCAATCGTCTGAACAAAAGTATTTAACTTATGTACGTATACATTCACACAAGAACGCACGTTCGAATTTGCAAATTCAATCGCTCGATGAATCATATCGTTAGCAATAACAGCATCAGAATCATCATCATCATTTAGGGGGTTGGGCGATGGACGGGTCCAGCCGAGCAACCATGGGTATTTTAACGTGTGCATGTTAACTCTCAAATTTTGCTCTTCGAGTGTAGCTGAGCTACAAACATGCACAAGAGAAGGATGGTACTCATGGCTCTTTTCGTCTCAATGAACTATGGATGTGTGAGTGGAAGGTGTTCTCAAAAGAAAGGATTTTCCATACTGTTGTAAAAAGTACATCAGGATGGTGTGAGGCAGTCTCTCTCCCAAGAGGCTCGTGCCTCGCTTTATGTATAAAGAATAGAGCAAAGTACATGGGTGAATGATACAAGGTGGATTTTGGGTAAATTGTGAAGCATTATGCCCAAGGAGGATTGGAAAAGAATCACAATTGGGAAGAAACGATTGGTCGATGAGTTAATTTGGAGTTTCTGAAATTTATTTTTTTGAATAGCTTCATTGAGAGAGAGAGAGAAGGGGACCGGAGGGCACCAGAAGTAATTAATGGATTGGGATTCGAGGTTGCATCGGCCTTGGGTTGTGATATTTCCATAATTTTTAGCTCAAATTAATGCTCTGTTTAACACAATAATTACCTACAGTCGGGCGCCCTCCAATTTTGGGGCCTTGTTAATCTGCTCCGGTTGCACCTCCTAATGTACGGCCTTGACTCAATCGTCTGCACAAGAGAATATCTGACCTGTGTATGTATAAGATTTCCCATTTTCACCCACGCCTTCTTCCTCCTTTGCCCACTCTTGCCCCCTCGAGCTCCAGCGCCCAAGCCCAAGTCTTCTCTGCATAGCTAAACATGTCCGGAGTAGGAGGCAAGTGGGTGGCTTCCACCGTCAAGGAGAAGCACATTGCAAATCTTCGGGCAGCCGGATACTTGGCCGCGGACATAACGCACCGTCTACCAGACGCCGGGCAGGTCATTCCGACCCTAGGACCCCACGAGAGGGTCGTATTCGTCGTCCACTTCATCCGTGGACTGGGATATCCACTCCATCCCTTCGTCCGTGGGCTCATGTTTTACTACGGGCTAGATTTTCATGATCTAGCCCCAAATTTCGTCCTCAACATCTCGGCGTTCATCGTCGTATGCGAGGCCTTCCTCCGCATCCGGCCTCACTTTGGCCTATGGCTGCAAACTTTCTGCGTGAAGCCGAAGGTTGTAAGCAGCCAACAAGCGGAGTGCGGAGGGGCCATGGTGGGCAGAAAGCCCAATGTCACATGGCTCGACGACTCCTTTGCAGAGACCGTAAAGGGATGGCAATCGGGGTGGTTCTACATCACCAAGCTGCACGGCGCCAACTGGGCGGCGGCCCCCGAATTCAGATCCGGAGCCCCCATGCGGCTCACCTCCTGGGAAAGGAAGGGCCTGTCCTGGGGCGATTCTATGGAGCTGACCGGACTCCAGACATGCATCAAGAGCATGAAGGACAAGAACATCAAGCTTGTCAACGTGATCCAGGTCATACTCGTTTGCCGGATCCTGCCCTGCCAGAGGCGGGCAGTCAATCTATGGGAGTTCGTCCCGACCGAACACCGGACGCTCCTGAAGCTCTACGACATGACGCACAAAGGAGAATGGAAGGTGCTATTCAAGGCCTTTGAAGTACCTCCTCCCACATCCGAGTACCGCGGGCTTCACGCCGCGCGGACTCCTAGTAAGGTGAGTTCTCAGACTGCCACCGGACCTGGTTCTTTCCAATATATTCATGGGAGAGCCTTAAGTAGTTATGCATGTTTGCTTCAGGATTATGTGGAGACAGCGGAGCAGGTTTACTGTCCGGCCCCGCTGCCAAAAGGCCCAGCTGATGCTCTCCTAATGGAGATGCTGGTCCCAGCACCCTACAAGGTGCCGGAGAAAAAGGCTGAGAAGAAGGCTCTGGGGATCCGAAAGGGTCTTCGGCGCAAGGTTGTGCCAGAAGCCTCGTCCGAAGACGACGAGGCGGACTCCTCCCACGAAGGGGAGGAGGAAGAAGAAGAAGACGCCCCATCCGAAAAGGATGAGGGGCCCGAGGAGGCGGACCAGGGGGCTGGAAAAGGCCCTCGGCGCAAGGCCGTCATACCCCTGTCGCCCGATGACGACAAGACAGATTCCTCCCGCGGAGGCGGGGGGAATCAAGAAGAAATTCCACCTCCCCACACTGGGGAGGGGAAGAAGAGAAAAGCCGCCTCGGAGGGGGAGGCTGGGGCATCCAAGAAGGGAAGGTGCCCCTTCCGAACTACTCGCCACAGCCGCTCATAGTGAGGAAGGGTGGCTGCCCAGGCACTACTAGGAAAAGGCATGCTAGTGGCGCACCAGTTTTGCCTTCGAATGGCGCACTACTGGTGCGCCACTAGCATCACGCCATTAGAATTAAATTCTAATGGCGCACCACTGGTGCGCCATTAGTATCTGGTGTTCTAATGGCGCACCACGTAGTGCGCCATTAGAATGCCTCCCAGGGGGCCATATGTACCCATGTGCTTTGGCATACTAATGGCGCACCAGTGGTTGATGCACCATTAGTGTGATTATCACAGTGCGCCATTAGTGTCTTGTGTGGTGCGCCACTAGTATGAATATTAGGGATTTTTTTCTTTTCTGATATTTTCACAGGTTACAAAATATATTATTGGATAGAATTTAGACAACACCACATAGCAACAGCAGATTCATCGAATACAATAGAAGATTAGTCTCCGAATATAATTCATCATATTAGTCTCCGAATTCAAAAGACCGAACAAAGATATAACATTACAAGTCTCGAGACCGCGAGTAGCGAGTTTGTCTTCACATTACAAGTTGATATCGATCATCTAAACTACCATCACATAGAAGAGAGTTGCGGTCATCACGATGAGCATCATCGCGATGAAACTGGTCTTCATCCGGTTCCTCCACCGCTCCCTCCTCTCTCTCCCGCTAGATAGCGGGCGTATCTAGATTCCGCCTCCGCCCTAGTGGTGTACCCTTTGTAACTGTTACCGCTGAAATGGTGAACCTGTCTCCGACACTCCTCCCAGTCATCGTAGACTCCGGGAACCTTACCCTTGTACACGACATACGACGGCATCTCTATGCACAAGCCAAACAATAGACAATACATAAGCAATATATAAGTATGCAACAAAAGGATCGGAAGAGAAAAGCAATACATTAATAGCACGATTCATGGTCCTACTAATAAATAGCATCGACTACATCTAAGTTGAACGACTGTCCAAACCAAAAAGACATACAAGTTCATTAAAGTTTAATTACAACATGATCCAATCAATGTTTCAGAACTACACATAGCATCACTACTTTCGACTCGACTCATGGGACCGGAGCGTGGATGAAGCCGCCGTCTGTCGTGATGGTCACGAAATCGCGGGCGTTGTCAGCCTGCATTTGTAGCGTTGTGTCTATCTCAGTGTTGGACAGTTGATATCTAAGGTAGAACTGCCCTGAGGTACGAAGGACATCTTGATGGATAATTTCCGCAAACTCCGACTGGATGCGAAAGAATTATTGTCTGATGTCCGCATCCTGGATTGCCGACAAGCTCGCGGCCCAATCTTTGAGATTATCTGGTAGCAGAAGGAGATGATGGTCCCGTACGATTGCCCGCATGTGATGGAGGGTGTAGTAGGCATCCTTCTGACCGCCAGGCGGCTGCTTGACGCAGAAGAACTTTGTATTGTGGGAAAACACGTGCGCGCTGTACCGCCTATGAACTGGCTTGGCGAAGGTGCCTCCAGATTTGGTGTAGCCGGGGAGAACATCATCAAGAACTTTCTTGATATTTGTGTAGTCTATCTGGGAGTCACAGTCCAGGTCGAAATACGTGGCCATGGAATATTTCAGGCTTAAGAGGATGGGTGTGCAATGTGTGTCACTGCACAGAACACGGAATGTTAGAAAAAAAAGAACGATCGAAATCTAAGAAATCATATGTTACGGGGCGGTTAGGGGATGACTTACTCGGGAAAGTAAGGCACGAGGAAGTTATCCTTATCTGGGTTTGCTAGAATGACGCTTCGAGGTAAGAACTCGCGACATGCCGGTCCCCAGCGCTGCACAAGTTCTTGGCACGCATGTAGAAGGGGTCGACTATCACGATGTCCGGGGTCTTGTCTCTAATGATCCACATCTCCATACTCAGCGAGAACAGCCGAACGAACATGTAGTGTAGCGGATGAAGGTTAAACATAGCAAAGATGTCATCAAACCGCAGGACGGTCGTACCCCCGATGGGGCCATCCACAAAGCCTTTGCCCTCTGGCACCTTGGCCACGAAAACCGGGTATGCCACATCATTCTCTCTGAGACGCCGCTTCTCCAAAGAAAGAACACTGTCATGCAGACTCCGCATAGCACCGGTTGCAGCATTGAGCATATTTGTCGGTAGCATCGCCCTACCCGCCACATGCACCCTCCTCGAGATATCCTTAGGTGAAGGTGGCCCATCCTGAGCACGGATCATACTTGATGCCGGCTTGCTCGCACGCTTGTTACTCTTTCTTTTCCGTCCCTTCTTCTTCTGTTGTAATGGGACCAATTTCTGCTCACAGACCGCCTTCCTGAGTGTGTTGGGGCTGATAATATTTGGCACCTCGGCTATCTGAGGCTCGGTGAAGTCGGGAGCTGGAGGCGTCTCCTGAGAACTGAACACCAGACGACACCTGTTGCAATTGGGTTTCTCTGTCGTACCAGCTAGACCGCGATCGTCTTTTGTAGGGTTGGGTTCTTGAGAAATAGGCCCGCAGAATTCGTCATCATACCCATGTTCGGCAAAGTACTTATCGACGTTGCTAAATGTACGACTGGCGTTGTTGTCGTCGTCGTCCAGATCATGTGCCATATGCATGTTCGGATCCTGTGCCATAGGGATGTCCGGCATATCCGGTAGCGTTGCGGCGGTCTTGCCATGGCTTGGCGCCGGCACGACTGGCGGTGTTGTCTTTGGGGTGGTGTCCCCCACCCCCAAATGAATCTGGCTCTTTGGCCAAAGCAGGGGCCAGCTTAGGCAGGCGCTGAGGGTCATCAGATCATCTTCGTCGGCCCCGGCGGGTCGAATCGGAGGTAACAACTCGTCGCAGCCTGGCAACACCCGAACCAGTTGAACCCTATACATGGTGGGTGGCATCGGTTTACCGTGGAACACGGGGTTGCTCGGTTGAACGATTTTTCCCTTGGCGACATCGACCAACTCGTCGTTCACGAAGTGCTGGAGAGTGCACGGAACGTCGGCGGTGCCCTGCGAAAACATGTAGGGCGTCAGGGATGCCCAATCAAAGGCAAAAGGAGATGAAGTCCTCGGCCAAGAGGCTTAATTAGTTATCGTGATGATGGCGTCGAGCTCGGCTAATGTCGAGGCACCGCCAACAGCGGGCGTGCAACTGACGGAGGGGTCGCTTGCTGCCGAGGTGCCAGCCGTCGTACACCCGGGTGCATTAAGCTCCAATGTCGGCCATGCCAGCGTCGGAGACACCAATACTGCCGCCGCCGGAGACACCAATGGCGCCGCCTGCGCGTTGTGCGAGTTGCTGGCCGTGAAGCTGAGAATCGGGGGCGGCCCTATTGGCCACCTGCAATCCACGTCGTCAGCGCATGAATCAAGGTAGGCATAATGTCGATGAGCGTTGATCCCAGTTGTTGTTGCACTTGCTCTTGGATAATCTCCGGAATCCGCGCCACTTGTGCCTTGAGTTCTTGAACCTCGCGCAAGTGGATTTCCGAGCTGGTCTTTTTCTCCTTTTGCCCACCAGCGGTATAGTATGACGACCATTTTATGGACAAGCCTTTGCCGGCCACATGACCAGCTGACGACGGCATACTGAGCTTATCCTTGTTTTTCATTACGTTCAACGCCCTATTTAGAGTGTTGTCCCAAGCATGGGTGCTCTGAGACGACCCCGCGCTACTGCTTTCAGTCTCCTTCACCAGAACAAGCTCAAGCGCCCTGGTCTTCAGATTTGTGGTAAGCTCCTTTGTTATCGGGTCCTCCTTGTACCGGGCCCTGACATAGTTCCTGGTCTTCTTGTCAGTGTTGTATTTCTCGAAGCGGGGCGGTAGGCCTTGCTCAGCACGCTCCGCCTCCTCTTTGTCCCATATAGGCTCCGCCACTCTGTAACCGTCGGGACCGAGTTTGTGTTCCCCTAAGTTCAACTCCCGCATTTCTTTCCCCCACTGACTTGATTCGGAGGTTGCACTGCTCTCGCACTTGATCTTGAACT
Source organism: Triticum aestivum (assembly GCF_018294505.1). NCBI lineage: Eukaryota > Viridiplantae > Streptophyta > Magnoliopsida > Poales > Poaceae > Triticum > Triticum aestivum. The sequence continues at coordinate 670,927,944 of NC_057804.1, forward strand.
TGTTGTAGTCCTCTTCGCTGATCGAATGATTTTTCGCCTTGATCTTCTCATAACTATCACCTTTCTCAATCATTCTCTTCACCGCGCTTCTCCAATTAGACAGGGCAGTGCTCATCCTCGTGAGGGCGGCACTGTTCACTTTATTCCCTGAGAGGCGTGTGTTTTCAAATTCAGCGGGGAACTTGTATCGTTCGTGCAGCTTCGTGAAGAGGAGGTTGCACAAATTCCCTCGGTCTTTATGCCTAAGGTTCTCGGTGTTGATCGAGATGGTGCTCCGGAGAATGCACCCGAGCTGAACCGAGTACCCCTTGACTATATGTTTGGGCTCCATTGGATGCCCGTCGGAGTTCACTTGAGTAAATTCCTCCTTGACGGTGCGGAGCACGTTCGGGCGCCGGTCCTTCCGTTGCCTCTTCGGTTGGCTGCCATCTGTGCGTGCGCCGCCATCATCAGTGGTGGCATCCTCGGCGGCACCATCGGTGGTGGCATCCTCGGCGGCACCATCAGTGGTGGCATCCCCGACGCCACTAGGGGTTGTGTAGTCAGGATCGGTGTCTTCCGCGGCATCCTCATAGTGGTGAGGTTGTTCCTCCATCTCCTGGGACAGCTCCCAGAATTGCTTGCCGCCCGAACCGCTGGCCTCATCGTTGTGGTCCATGTTTCGCTCTAAATAGGAAAAAAGTTTGGTCAAAAAGTTGGTTATTGTCAAGGAACAAGATCATGGTCTCATCATTTAGGGTTTGTCGACACCGAGGCATCCTAAAAGCTAAGCTTTTATCATTTAGGGTTTGTCGACGTCGAGGCACCCTAAAAGCCTATGCGTACATCATTTAGGTTCTCATCGACACCGAGGCACCCTATAGAAGCCAAGGTTTCATCATTTAGGGTTTGTCTACGCCGAGGCACCCTAAATGCTAAGTTAAGTTTTCATCATTTAGGGTTTATCGATGCCGAGGCACCCTAGGTTGGGCCTAATCACTTGGCACTAATCACTTGGCTCTATTGCCACCTATGTTGGGTTTATCATCTAGGGTTTATTGATGCTAAGGAGAATTCTAAGTTGGGCCTAATCACTTGGCTCTATTGCCACCTATGGTTTAATGCAGCAAGAATGGTGGGGCAGTTGATCCTACTTAACTAAGTACTAAGATACCCCGGCCCATGCATTAGTCGCAAGTACCCCATATGTCCTATTTTTAGCAAAGTCATGCTAAAATTCACGGAAAATTTCAGCATGAACTTTGCTGAAAATAGGACATATGGAGTACCCGAATTTGCTGGAACGGAAGTTAATCGACATTCCGGCAAACTCAAGGGCCTCTCGGGGTACCTGCAAATTCATCATGACACAATGGTCGGAGACAAAACCCAGCAAACTAGCAAAGTTACTGACATGTTTACAGAAATTGTTTTCTGTAAAAGATGATCATCATCTTTTCAAGTCTTTCTCAATGTGATCACAAGTAATTTAGAGGCATCACAATAAAGCAACACCCTGCACTAGATTACACACTGGAGTACAATGCTTTATAATGTTCCATCATACACACTGGAGTACAATGCTTTATAATGTTCCATCATACACACTGGAGTACACATCAGAGGCATCACAAGAAATTTTTTGTATCCTTCATACACACTGGAGTACAATGCTTTATAATGTTCCATCATCATTACAGAAATCCAAGAAACACATGGTCTTGAGGATATTCTTTATGACTGATTATTTCAGTTTTACATGCAGATTTTGACCAAAAAACACATGGTCTTTTTAACAGTTTTTAGTTTGGACAGAATACTGAAAACTACAGTTTGGACAGAATTCCTAACACTTTGGTCTTCTAGTTACAAAACAAAACTGACATAATTCTAGATGCCATAACTGAATTTTTTGACAGTAGCTCAAGTTTTTGACAGTAGCTCCTAACTGTACCTAACTGAATTTTTTGACAGTAGCTCATGTTTTTGACAGTAGCTCAAGTTTTTGACAGTAGCTCCTAACAGTAGCTCCTAACTGAATTTTCTGCTTAAAGGGGAGGCTGACTTAAGTGGCAAGATGATACAATTTGCATAACATAACAATATATGCATCTTAATATAACACCTTCTCCTAACAGAAATAGTATCCCAGGTTTCCATCTTAATACCACAAAGAATACCATAAAATAATCCAGGATCATTTTTTCTAGAGAAAAGCATCATTATAAGGGGAGTTTCTTACTCTACCAGATCTACTAGGGGGCAAAGTAGAATTGATATTCTTTTGCTGACTTCTAGTACAAGGTATAGAAGAGGAGGTAAATACAGTAGACATGTAATTGCAGTGTATTAATAGTATAATTTCAATAGATTTATAGTGCAAATTTATAGTAGAATTACAAATACAATGTGAGCCAGAACCATAATCCAAATGTAGTGAACAAACAAGTACTACATAACACCAAGCTAAACATTAAACAACCTAATATAGTGTGAGCATCGAAAGTTCCAATAGCCCGTTGCAACAACTATTTGTGCAGAGATAAGCATGAACAGAGACACTAACTGAAAGACACACTAACTAAGCAAACAAAAGGCAAACCAGCAAACACACACACACACACACACACATCCAAAGAGATTTGCTTGCTTCATATATATGACTAAATAGATGAGTTTAGAGGGGGGAGGTTTGGCTAAAACACTACCTGCACTCCACTTAACTAGATCACAATTTTAGAAAGAATTGTCACAATAATCAATATGAAGAAGCACAACCCCCACCGATACAGACCACAATAATCAACATGAAGAATTGTCACAATAATCAACATGAAATTTGCTGACTTTTGCTAACCCTAGAACACGGGGGAAGAGGGTTGTGGTACTCGCGGGAGGTAGCCTAGGGGGAAGGAGGGGAAGGGGGAGAGGTGAGGAATCACCTGTGGGATAACGACAGGCTGCCATAGGAGGGCGCCGGCATCGAGGAGGCGGCGGGCGGCGGCGCGTCGAGGAGGAGGCGGCGCGTCGAGCTTGCCACCCACCTTGGAGCCGGAACCCTAGGGGGCGCGAGGGCGAGGTCGGTGAAGGGGGCGCGGGGGCGGCGGACGGGCGGCTTCTTCGCGGGGAAGGAGAGGCAGGGAAGGCAGGGAAGAATAAGGCGGGGAAGGAGAGGCGGCGGCGTCACCGACGGCGTGCAGGCGCAGCGGACGGAGGGGGCGGAGCAAGGCGGGGCGGCGGCGTACGGTTGGGGCGGAGGGGGCAACATTAGGTCGAGTGGGGATCTGGCGAGGGAGGGGAATAGGTGGAGTGGAGGTGGGGGAGCTTACTAATGGCGCACCCCGGAGCGGTGCGCCATTAGAATGTGTTTTTTAGATAGCAATGGCGCACCCCGCAGCGATGCGCCATTAGAAAGTTTTTTTATTAAAATTCGAGCACTCAAGTTATATTCCACCTAACCGTATCTTGATTAGAACACACACACTAGCCCGAGTGGTCAGCACGCAGCACACACACCCGGAGGTCTTGGGTTCGATTCCCAGGCTCCCCAATTTTTGTTTTTATGCATTTTTTCTTTGCACATATCTTTTTATCCATGCATCCAAATATAACATGCCACATATGCTAGATGATCAGAATCTCATGTAGAAAATTAATATGCAGTTTGTTGTCATGTTAACAACATTTAATATGTTTTTTGATAATTATTTGTGTTTAAATATGTTCAAACTTGTTTAAATCATAACAGTAATATTTTTTTATAAAAACAGTAATAATTTTTTTAAAAATATCATCAAATTTTTTATTTGAAAATATTTATGAATATGAAAAAATATCATCAAATTTATTATTTGAAAATATCATCAAATTTGTTATTTGAAAATATAATCAAATTTGTTTTTTTTGCAATTTTAGTTGCATTCATTTGTGACGGTGGAGCGGGCCGGGGAGGGTGCGAGAGGGTG
>NC_057804.1:670931897-670947387 GCF_018294505.1 Triticum aestivum
GTGGGTCGTCGGCGGCGGTGGAGTGGGGGGGAGGGTGCGGGGTTCGGCGGCGGCGCCCGGTGGAGCGGGGGAGAGGGTGCGGGGGGTGCTCGGCGGCGAGGGGGACCGGATCTGGCGAGGTGGGATAGCGATCGAGATGGAGGGGGATCGAGATCGAGTGTCCATGAAATTTAAAAAATATTCATGAGTTCAAAATTAAAGTGCCCATGAAATACAATCGAGAAATGAAGACTACGATTTAAATACAATCGATCTTAGCTAGCTATCTGTTCACAATCTTCTTACCCTTCTTTTTGGCAAATGGAGTTCTTCTATGGAACGGACGTCCTTTAGGTAGGGTGGTCCTGCTTCTTCTTGTGGTGTATGCTGCTACTTCATCGTCATCGTCATGTTCGATGTTCGGGTCGCCGTACTTGTCAAGTCTTGCTCATTGGCTACTCCATCCATTCCGATGATCTTCCTTTTGCCTCTCCTTACGACAACACGACTGGGCTTTGATGGGTCGGTAATGAAGAAGCATTGGTCCACTTGGGAAGCCAGTACCCATGACGTTTGCGCTCGCGATCTTGGATTTGGCTTTGGGTATAACCATGGTGGTGAAATACCGGTCTTCTTTTAGGACACTCTTGGCCCATCTGACACGAAACATCGGGACCTTCTCTCCAGCGTAGCTCAGCTCCCAGATCTCCTCGATCCTTCCGTAGTATCTGTCCTTGTCGTTACCGGTGTAGGATTCTATCGTTAGCCCGGAGTTCTGATAACCATCGCTCTTCATGTCCTTGTCCTCGGTGTAGAATGTGTAGCCATTGATATAGTACGCCTCATAGGTCATTAGGTTGTGCTCGGCGCCCTATGACAAGGCGAATATGAGTTGTTCTTCTGCAAAAGAATCCTCATGTAAAGGGTACGACAGAAGCTTCTGCTTGAACCAACGTGTGAAACATGAGTTGTGCTCTTTGATTATATCTCCGTCCGTCCTCTGTTGGCCTCGTCATTGTACGTCTTCTCAATAAAGGTTTTGTGCTCTACCACCCAAGGATCGACCACGTCTATGTGTTGTAGCGCGGCTAGGTTTGCTCTTCAAAGTCGGCGAGTCGACCCTCGAAGTCGACATGCATTTCACGGCGACCCTCACGGTGACCCCATCCAGTGAGCCTGCCGAGGTGACTGTTGATGGGCAGACCAACGGGGTCCTCGATGCCTAGATAATTCATGCAGTAGGAGATGCACTCTTCGGTCAGAAAGCCCCTGGCTATGCTTCCCTCTGGACGTGACATGTTGCGAACGTATCCTTTGATGACACCATTCATCCTTTCGAACGGCATCATGCTGTGCAGGAATGTCGGCCCGAGTTGGATGATATCCTCCACAATATGGACCAGCTGATGCACCATAACGTCGAAGAATGCAGGCGGGAAGTACATATCAAGCTCGCATAGTATCACCACGATCTCTTCCTGTAGCCTTCTTAGTTGCCTCACGCCAACCGACTTCCGAGAGATGACGTCGAAAAAGTTGCATAGGCCAAATAGCATTTCATGGACGTGCGTGTCCATGATCCCACGAATTGCAACTGGAAGTATCTGCGTCATCAGCACGTGACAGTCGTGAGACTTCATCCTGCTGAACTTCTGCTTCGCTGGGTCTAGGTATCTGCTTATCTTCCCCGCGTAACCGTAAGGAAGTTTTACTCCTACGAGGCACGTGAAAAACTGCTCGATCTCCTCCTAACTTAGAGTGAAGCATGCGGGAGGGTAGTCATTTCTGATCTTCTTGGCCTTTTTGCCTTTGCGATGACTTTCCGTGTCCTGCTTTGCCTCATCATCATCATCATCATTAGCGTGAAGCTCCCCCTGATGCCCATTGATTTCAAGTCTGCCCTTGCTTTCGGCCCATCTTTGGTCCTCTCTGGCATGTTGAGTAGGGTACCAAGCAGACTCTCGCACACGTTCTTCGTGATATGCATGACATCAAGGCTGCGAGGCACACGGTGGATCTTCCAGTACGGCAAGTCCCAGAAAACAGACCTCATTTTCCATACATTCAGCAGTGGCTCTGGCGCCTTTTGCTTCTTTCCCGGCAGTGGGCAATCTTTCCAATTTTTCAACAGCTGGTTTATTTCCTCGCCGCTCCTCGTACGCGGGCGTCTTCGGGGTTCGATTTCAGCATCGAACAGACCCTTGCGTTTCCTCCACGGGTCATCATCGCGAAGCCACCTTCGATGTCCCATGAACACGGTTTTCAAAGACCCGGGATCTCTGTCTAGCTGGCGATACATTGCGTCATCCATGCACCTAACGCATCCAGAAAATCCGTGGACCACCTGCCCTGTGAGATATCTGTAACCGAGATAGTCGTGCACCGTCGTGAGCAGTGCGGCTCTCATAGGGAAATATTCTTTCTCTGCGGCGTCCCACGTATTGGCTGGCGTTTTCCACAGCGTGTCTAGCTCCTCTTTCAGCAGCCCCAGATACAGATTGATGTCGTTCCCTGGTTGTTTCGGCCCTTCAATTAGCATACTCATGTGAATGTACTTCCTCTTCATGCACAACCAGGGGGGAAGGTTGTACATCCACACAAACACAGGCCAGGTGCTATGTGTGCTTCTCTGGCTGCCAAACGTATTGACTCCATCAGTGCTCGCGCCCAGCATGATGTTCCTTGGATCCTTCACAAATTCTGGGTGTTCGAAGTTCAACGCTTGCCACTGGCTCGCATCCTTTGGGTGAATCAGCATCTTGTCTTTTTTATTTATCTTCGGATCATTTGCGTCATCTTCTCGCTTCTTCTCCTCCCTATCCACGTGCCAACACAGGAGCTTTGCTACCTTAGGGTCCGCGAAATACCGCTGCAGACGAGGAGTGATCGAAAAGTACCACACCACTTTTCGAGGAGCTTTCTTCCTCTTCTTGTATCGAGTGACGCCGCACACCGGACATATGGTAGACTCCGCGTGCTCGTCCCGATAAATGATGCAATTGTTCATGCACACATGGTATTTCACGTGCGGTAAATCCAGAGGACACATGATTTTCTTCGCCTCCTCGAAACTGGTCGGGCACTTGTTCCCCATGGGAAGACGTTCATGCCAGAATGACATGTTCTCGTCGAAGCACGCGTCGGTCATTTTGTGTTTTACCTTCATCTCCAGAGCCATGAGCGTTACTTTCAGGCGGGTATCCTTGGGCATGCATCCTTCATACAATGGAGTAACCGCGTCTATCTCCAGTTGATCCAGCTTGACTTTCTCTCGGGCGGCAGCTCTTGCGTTATCCATCTGCTTGAGAAGCAGCTCTTGAATATGAGGGTCCTGCACCCAGCCCATCGATGGTCCATCGTCGTCTGCTCCGCCGGCATCTTCATCTTCATGATCATGCCCTTCGTCTGCTCCAGCATCTTCCTCATCATCATGTCCTGCATCTTCTACATGACGACTGTGTACAGCATCGCCGTCGTGATCATGTCCTGGAGATTCTTCGTCTTCTCGCCCGCCTGAGCCGCGGTGGTTGTCTTGCTACCCTTCCTCATTTCTTGCCCGGCCCCCATGGACGACTTCATAGTCATCTTCATCACCTTGCCACCGATAGCCATCCATGAAACCACGCAAGAGCAGGTGGTCCCGCACCTGCCCGGAATCCGGGTCTGCCATAAGGCTCTTCAGCTTGCATCTTCGACACGGACATCTTATCTTCATCTCGTTCTTTTGAAGCATCTCGGCCTTCGCGGAGCTCAAAAACCTATTCACAATGCTTTCGGTCATCGTGCGGACCATGGTCGCCTGCGGGGTAGAGCAAAATGATATTTTAGAACCAAGAAAAAATTTGGCATGACTTTCCCTAAAAATAGGACCAAAAAGAATGCATAGTGCCAAAATTCTCGCCGAAACGGAAATGAATCAACATTCCGGCAAAATATTGGCAACTATCGCGTTTCAAATACCGGTACCTGCAAACACAAACATATATGCAACACCACAAACATATGCAATACCACGAACATACATAGATCTATCTAGGCCACAAAAATTGCATGTGCACGTTGTTGGAGAGGGAGAACAACATAAAGATAGCTTCCCCCCTTACTCACCTATCAAAAAAGGTAATTTAACCACTTAATTTGGATGAATGTATGGTGCAAATGAGGTGAGGAGGAGGAGGCAGCTGAGACAAGCTTGGAGGAGGAGGTGGAGAGAATGAAGTGGGGAAAGTGAGTGGGTAGGTGGGCTGTCCAAAATATCTTGTTTGTCCCAGGTTACTAATGACGCACCACCTGCAAATGCGCCATTAGTAACCAGGGTTACTAATGGCGCATCTGCTGCTGGTGCGCCATTAGAAGTTTTGCAAAAAAAAATAAAAAAGTATATATTTTAATGGCGCACCATGGCACAGTGCGCCATTACTAGTTTAAACTAGTAATGGCGCACTATGCTATGGTGCGCCATTAGTAGTTTTGCAAAAAAAGAATAAAAAAACAACAGTAGTGGCGCACTGTGTGGCCGGTGCACCATTACTAGTTAGCACTAGTAATGGCGCACCATGCCATGATGCGCCATTAGTATGTTTGGAAAAATAAAAAAAATGTTACTAGTGGCGCACCATGTGACTGGTGCGCCATTAGTGTCTTCCACACTAATGGCGCACCTGCACATGGTGCGCCACTGCTATATAGTAGTGGCGCACCACATGACAGGTGCACCATTAGTGTCCATCTCATCTATAGCCCTTTTCCTAGTAGTGAGGGGAAGCCCCAGTGCGATCGTAAGTGTCCGCATTCTATGATGGTTTCACTTCATAGTTTTCATACTTATAATGCCGAACATATATGTCGTACGGCCAGGGATCACCCCGTGGTATCTTCGTTTGGGTCCCTGAGCGATTCGGAGATGAATTCGCTTCCGACAGCCACTACTCCTCAACCCGTGGATGACACGGAGGTGTTGTCCCAAAGGCTCCCAGAGAGGGGGGAGGTGACTCTGGAGACGCCCCGAGGTGGGGTCCCAGATGTCGGACACGCGGGGTTCAAGATCCCCGCGGATCGTGTCGACGAGAGCCATGGCCAGCCGGGCTCTCAGCCGAACACCATTCCGGAACCTTCAATGGTTCCGGAATCAGACGGGCGACCCCTTGTTAGGGAGGGCGAGTCATCTGTACCGAGGACTTCCATTGCGCATGAGGCGTCGGACTGTTTGCTGGAAGCGCTTCGCAGCGCTTCCATGGATGAAGAGCACTGTACTCTTATGAGTACGGTGATTCGGAAGGTTTTGTCTGCCAAAAGCAGACTAACTGAAGCCTACACCAGCCTCCTGACAGGCTTTGAGGTGAGTAATAAATATGTGCAAAATTACCACCCGATAGGTAGTAGCCGCTGATACTCTGTTTGGTGTTCGGAAAGAAAAGCCAAACGGAGGGTCAATTATAATCCGCAGGAGTCTAATAATAAGTATTATTGTGAATAAGTAGGTTGTGCTGCTTGCTGCTGCTGCCCGTACTGCCGAGGTTGCCGAACTGAAGCGGGGCCTGGAGTAGGCGCAGGGAGAGCTCGACCTCACGAGGAGGCAGGTCGAAGAGAACAAGGGTAAGTGATTCCCGCTCTTATGCTTTTAAGGTTGGGTAGAATTGGTGAGTCTAACACCTAAGTGTCATGACTGTGTAACAGGGGCCACCGTCGAAGTGGCGTCCCTGAAGAAGGCGTTGTCCGAGGCTGAAGACAAGGCGGCCTCCGAATGTAAGGAGCGTGAAAAGCAAAGTGCTAGGGTGGGCGAGGTACAACAAGAGCTCCGGGACCTCGGCAAGAAGTGCGAGTCCGTGGAGCATGAGCTGAAGGTGAAAGACGCCGAGCTTGCGAAGGCCCTTGTAAATTTGAAAGATGCCAAGGCCGAAGCCGGGAAAGCACAACAGGAGATCCAAGAGGCCAAAAAGATAGCAGCGGGTAAGAAGTTCTTTATGCAAAGCAAACATGTGGATGAGGCATTTCTTTTACTTACTCGAATTCGGAGCTCTCCAGGGGCATTTGCATTTCTGCCACGCAGCGTATCAGACGCTGCGGAGTTCTATCGTGCCCAGGAGGGGAGCTCAACGGAGAAGCTGTTCTGGTCCCAGTATGATGGGGCCGAACATCCGATGCCTCTGAGCGACCAACTGAAGCAGTTGGTTGAACTCCACAGGGCAGCCGAGCTGGCTATGAAGGGCTTTATAATCCGGATGTGGTCGAGTGAGCTCCTGCCTAGTAGCTACTTTGGCCTGATCAAGCGGATGGTGGATGCCTGTCCGCGGCTTGACATGATCAAGCGATCCGTTTGCATCGAAGGTGCCCGCTGGGCCTTTGCCCGCGTCAAGGTGCATTGGGGCAAGCTGGATGCGGAGAATCTGGTCAAGGACGGGCCGCCGAAGGGCAAGGCGCATCGCCATCCCGAGATGTACTATGATGGCGTGATGAAGGGTGCTTGTCTCGTCGCCGATGAGTGTACCAAGGACGCCATTTTAGAGTGAATTCACTTCTGTCATGTTTGTAATTTAAAGACGAAGTTACTTGCGCTATATAATGCTTTTGTTATTTAAAATATTACCTTCTGTGCGGCTGTTTATAAAATTCTGAAAGTAGGCTAGTCGTCGGCTTCCTCCCCCATGTAACTAGTACTGGGGTGTTCGTGGAAAACCCAGACACTCTTTATCCAAATGCTTGGTCCCTTAAGGAGGTGTCCGGCACAGCAAACAAGGCAATCGGACTATGCAGCTTTATAACTTTCACTTAGCCATAGAAGTCTACAATTTTAAATTTTGGCGAAGCCCCTAGAATTCGGAAGGCCGAATCGGGGCGCTATACACGCCTAGATCGGACGAAGTCGATTTATCGCCTAAAGCGGAAAATCTTTAAGGATTTTAAGACCTCTCGAACAGCGACCAGCTCCCGCCACATCATGCCGGTCAGTTTTTGGCTTTTTCTACTGAGGTGCTCGTCCGGAAGAACCGGGACACAATCGCAGTAGTTCTCCCTGCGCTACCTTAGCCGATATAACGGAACGTAAGGCACCAAAACAAGGGAGCCGGGCTATCCCAATTGTAGACCCAAGACATGATTCGGAGCTGATGCATATAGTGCTATAAGTTCGAGGTGCCGCACTGTTGAAAGTGTTTGGACTTTATTTGCCATATTACGGGGCGCCATGAGAAGCCCCTGGCAAACTGACCGTACCAAGGTGTACGGATGCAATACCAAATAAACATTTATAAGAGAAGAAAATGCTCAAATAAGGATAATAAGCTGACGCTATATATAATCTCCCATTGATGAAAAATACGTTTAAGCGTATGTTTACAATGGATGCATTAAGCAGAGATAAAAATAGGACTATTTGACATGTCCTATCCAGGGGCAGGCTGTGTACAGATAGATAAAGCAGGTATAATGATCGTAAATAGATTCCACCTGGGTATTTCCTCCTGTGATGCACGTCTGTTGCCTCCCTGGATGTCTCTCCCACATGAGTCCGGCAATTTGGCTCTTCTTAGGATGCTACACTAACGCGGTGTCCTGAAAGGTAAGAGGGAAAGAGTATGAAGGTATTTGGCGGTTACCCGCACTATTGACTAAGTCGTTGATGCGCCTCCGCCTACGCCCATGGTATCTTGAGTGCGTAATTGTGTATGTGTGGCACGAATGCTGCTTTGGAGGGGCTTGAGCGGAGGCCGGACTGCTAATCACGCTCTTGGCGTTCCTGATGATCCTGTTGCGGGGTGCTCCGGACTCGCTTGACAGTGCTCGAAGTTGTTGCTGGATTGGTTTGTCAGAGTAGGCCGCATTGTACTTCTGCCGCTAGGGCTGCCATATGCTCTTCTGTTCGAAGGGAGCGGTCCATATTTTCATTGACAGTGATGACCCCGCGCGGTCCTGGCATCTTGAGCTTGAGGTATTCGTAATGTGGTACCGTATTGAATCTAGCGAATGCGGTTTGTCCGAGCAGTGCGTGGTAACTACTACTAAAAGGGATGATATCAAAGATTAACTCTTCGCTCCGGAAGTTATCCGGGGATCCGAAGACCACTTCCAGTGTTATAGAGCCCGTACAGCGGGCCTCTACTCCAGGAATTACACCTTTAAAGGTAGTTTTGGTGGGCTTGATCCTTAAAGGGTCAATGCCCATCTTGCGCACTGTGTCCTGATAAAGTAGGTTCAGGCTGCTGCCGCCGTCCATAAGGACACGCGTGAGGTGGAATCCGTCGATGATTGGGTCTAAGACCAATGCGGCTGAACCGCCGTGACGGATGCTAGTAGGGTGATCCCTACGGTCAAAGGTGATCGGACAAGCTGACCATGGGTTGAACTTGGGGGCGACTGGCTCCATCGCATAGACGTCCCATAGTGCCCGCTTCCATTCCCGCTTGGGGATATGGGTGGCGTAGATCATATTGACCGTTTTCACCTGGGGGGGGGGGGGAATTTCTTTTGTCCCACCCGTATTCGGACGCCGGGGCTCTTCGTCATCGTCGCTGTGCAGCCCCTTGTCCTTATTTTCGACGTTTATCTTGCCGGCCTGTTTGAACACCCAGCAATCTCTATTGGTGTGGTTGGCTGGTTTGTCCGGTGTGCCATGAGTTTGGCACGAGCGCTCCAGTATGCGGTCCAGACTGGACGGTCCCTGATTATTTCTTTTGAACGGCTTTTTCCGCTGTCCGGACTTAGATCCGCTGAATCCGGCGTTGACTGCCGTGTCTTTAGTGCTGTCACCGTTGTTCCGTCTCTTATGTCTGTTCCGCCATGGCTTGCCGTTAGCATCGCGGCTGTCCGAAGTGCCGGAATGTGGCGTGGTGCCGCTGCGAGCCAACCAGCTATCCTCACCCGCGCAAAAACGGGTCATTAGGGTTGTGAGAGCTGCCATAGACTTGGGTTTTTCCTGGCCAAGGTGTCGAGCGAGCCACTCATCACGGATATTATGCTTAAAAGCCGCCAGGGCTTCGGCATCCGGACAGTCGACTATTTGGTTCTTTTTAGTGAGGAACCGAGTCCAGAATTTCCGGGCTGACTCTCCGGGCTGTTGAGTAATGTGGCTCAGGTCATCGGCGTCTGGTGGTCGCACATATGTGCCCTGGAAGTTGTCGAGGAATGTGTCTTCCAGGTTTTCCCAACTGCCAATGGAATTTGCTGGCAGGCTGTTTAACCAGTGCCGAGCTGGTCCTTTGAGCTTAAGGGGGAGATACTTGATGGCATACAGATCATCTCCGCGGGTCATGTGAATGTGGAGAAGAAAATCTTTGATCCATACTGCGGGGTCTGTTGTGCCATTATATGATTCGATGTTTACGGATTTGAACCCTTCTAGGAATTCATGATCCATCACTTTGTCAGTGAAGCAAAGGGGGTGTGCGGCTCCTCTGTGCCGGGCTATGTGGCTATGCAGGTCGGATTGGTCTGGGTTGCTGTGTTCGGCCCGACCTGACTTGTTGATGATGTATCCAGCGCGACGGTCATCGTCGCGCGCTGGGGCACGCCCCCGCGATCCGTAGATCGATCTTGACTGTCCTGCTTTGTTTTCCAAAACATCTTGCAGGTCTTGCCTGTTGCCCTGAGCCGTAGTGTATCGGCGTGGGGGTGTGGGCTGGTAACCGGGCTGATATCCCGTTTTATCCCGGCCACGGGGTGGCCGGTCAGCCGTTTGGCGTTTGAGTCCGTATTCCTCGGCTGCCGGGACTTCAGTCCATCTATCTATGAGCAGATCTTGATCAGCTTGGAGTTGCTGTTGCTTATTCTCCAAGCTCCTCACAGTGGCTATAAGCCTGCGCTTGAAGCGCTCCTGCTCTACGGGATCCTCAGGCACGCCGAATTTGTCGTCGCCGAGGCTAATCTCATCTTCGGAGGGGGGCATGTAGTTGTCCTCCTCCGGGTATGCGTCTGTCGCCTGTTCTTCTAGCCTGACCTGCTCATCTTCCTGTTCGGCCTACTCGAAGGCGGACTGGTCAGGGTTATATTCTTCTTCGGTGCCATCTGGGTTATGTTTGTCTCCGGGGCCAGTATTGCTGTGGGGGGCTTGGAGCGGCGCCGAAGACGCCCATGCTTTGCTCTCTTTCCCGAGGGGTGATCCTCCGTTGCCTCATCGCCATTGGTTTCCTTCGGAGTGTCCATCATATATATATCATATGAGGAGGTGGCCGTCCACCGCCCTATGAGCGGTGGCTCCTGTAATTCTCCTACATCGTCGTCCATACCGTCGATGTCTTCGGAGTCGAAGTCAAGCACGTCGGTTAGATCATCGATCGTGGCAATGAAGTGGGTGGTGGGTGGGCAAAGAATTCCATCGTCGTCTGCTCCCCACTCAAGCTGGACATAGTTTGGCCCAGAGTCTCCTGACAAAGAGAGAGACTTCAATAAGTTCAGCATGTCGCCAAAGGGCGAGTGCTGAAAGACGTCCTCCGTGGTGAACTCCATCACCGGAGCCCAGCCAGGTTCGGCGGGTTCGGGGACGCGCGGGCTGGAACCTACAACCGGATATGAATCCGGGGGTCCGGAGTCACAGGATCCCTCAGAAGTGAGGTCTGTGTTCGGCTCCATCGCCGATGAGGGTCCAGCCTGCGGGGCGGGGTCCAACCCTCCGTCCTTAGGCAATGCAGCCTGCCCCGGACTTAAATTCGAGGCTTCTGCCGGGATGATGTCCCGAGCATCGTCTGACAGCAGGTCTAAGCCAAGCTCATCGTGACTGTTCGGCGCTCCTGGTGCTGGCCCGAATCCGTCGAAGATCAAGTCTCCGCGGATATCCGCCGTGTAATTCAGGTTTCCGAACCTGATTTGATGGCCCGGGGCGTAGCTGTCGATCTGCTCCAGATGGCCAAGCGAATTGGCCCGCAGTGCAAAGCCGCCGAACAAGAAGATCTGTCCGGGGAGGAAAGCTCACCCTGGACAGTGTCGTTGATGATGATTGAAGGAGCCATCGAGCCTGATAGCAACGACACAGAGGAACTCTCAATGAAAGCACCAATGTCGGTGTCCAAACCGGCGAATCTCGGGTAGGGGGTCCCGATCTATGCGTCAAGGCTGATGGTACCAGCAAGCAAGGGACACAGATGTTTACCCAGGTTCGGGCCCTCTCGATGGAGGTAAAACCCTACTTCCTGCTTGATTAATATTGATGATATGGGTAGTACAAGAGTATATCTACCACGAGATCGTAGAGGCTAAACCCTAAGAGCTAGCCTATTATGGTATGATTGTAATTGTGATTGGCCTTCTAAGGACCAACCTCTCCAGTTTATATAGACACCGGAGAGGACTAGGGTTTACATGGAGTCAGTTACAAGGAAGGAAACATAATATCCGGATCGCCAAGCTTGCCTTCCACGCCAAGGAAAGTCCCATCCGGACACGGGCCGAAGTCTTGAGTCTTGTATCTTCACGCTTCAATAGTCCGGACGTTGTGCACAATCCGGCTGTCCGGATACCCCCTAATCCAGGACTCCCTCACTTACTTGTTGAGCATTTTAGTCATGTCCGCATAGGTTTCGGGATATTTTTGTCTCGAGTCTAAGACGGTTACTAGTCCCCGCTCAAGCTTAATCTCCAGAAGAACATAGTGGAAGCTGTGCACGCATGCATACCTCATCAATTACATTACTATAACCTCGATCGAGTAATAAGGGAAACCGAATATGCACACGATAGTAACACTCACTCGAAGTTGTAAGGAAAGAGTATGGTATCTTTGTTTTGATTTTTGATCAACGATTGTAGCAAGTTGGCCTTGGCCTCTTCGGCGTGCTTTTTAACCTGAATTTCATCTATGATATTTGTGTTAATGAACCCAATATCATACATTTCTTGTTTTCTGCACTCGACAATCTTCAACCTGCACAATATAGTGAGGATAATTAATTATAAATACATGCAATGAAAGAGCTGAGCTATATATAGAGACTTAATGACAGAAATAGTACTTACAGACAGTAGCAAAAGACCGTTAATTTATCTAGGGCCTTTTGATTGAAGAACTCGAAGAACTCCTCAAATGGAACAGGCAACAGATCAGTTCCAACGAGGTCGTGCTCCTCTTTAATTCTCAGATACAAAGTATTCATCCCCCCAGACTCTCTGCAGGTTTTCATGTACCAATTATGGAATCTTCGCATCACTGTTGTTAGAGATTTTTTCATCTTTGACGAGAGGTTTCCCGTACTCGTATCTGTGTTCGACCACCTCCATGAAATCAAAATTTACATTGTCAGGCAGGTAATCTGCAAGATTGCTATAGCCGGGCACCGTCCCCTGAGCATTAGCGACGATGTCGTCGCTAGACACATTGAGCGGGGGGCACGATTGATTTGCTTGTTCGCCGAGCTGGGCAATTTTTTCGCACCTGCTCGTTCTTTTGACCTTTGATGTCTGACAGTACTTCCCGACCGCTCCGCTTCGAGATATGCCTTTTCAGTAATACGCTCATAGTTGGTTTTCGACGGAGACTTTGGTGGTTTCCTCGGGGCATCGATAGTGCGCTTTGCTTTCACCGGATCTACCTTCTCCTCCGGAGGTGGATGTCTCTTTGCTTTCAACCCTTCAAAGAAGTCCTCCACTTCGGTCTGCATGATCTTCACATTTTCCTCCTCGGTCCTCTCATACGGTAACTTCTCTAGAGGCTTGAGAGAAGGACCGTATCTATATTGCCTCCCGCCTCTGGCTGTACTGCTAGACACCGGAGCAGACGGAGTGGCTGCGGCGTCTGTCTTCTTTCGGGCTTCCTTACGAGGCGGAGGAGAAGGACTACGATGCGTCGGAGCAGCCAGGGTGGCGGAGGGTCTCTTCCGCCCTTGCTGGCAAGGCGGAGAAGGAGGAAGCTGCTGGCTTCTCGAGCGCGCCGGCGCAGGCGGAGAAGGAGGCGGAGTGCCGCCATGCGCCGGAGAAGGAGGCCGAGTGCCCTGATCATCACTCGTCGGAGGAGGAGGCGATGGAGGAGGCGGATTGCCCTAACTCACCGGAGGAGGAGGAGGAGGCGTCCAGTTCGGAAGGTTGATGAACTCCTTCCGCCATAGGCATGGAGTCTTCAGAGCAGAACACAGCCGAGTCTCCCCTTCACCGGTAGGGTGGTCAAGCTGGAGGTCCTCAAATCCCTCCGTTATTTCGTTCACCGTCACCCTAGCATATCCTTTTGGAATCGGACAACAGTGAAAAGTTGCGCCGGGTTCAGAAGGTCGAACTTGGCCGACAGCCGCCTTGACTTTTAAGTTCTGCCATTGCGTCATAAGGTGGCAATTTTGAGACTCCATGATAAAATCCACGGGGTAGCTAGCAGGATCCGTCAAGACATGCTCCGGCTGAAGCAGCTTGGTGGAAGTCACGCTGCTTCTCCGCTGAGATGGCGGGGTAGCTTCGGGGGAAGCTTCGGCAGTTCGTTTGCTGCAATTTGCTTCTCGTTCCTCTATCGCTTGTACCCTTGCGTGCAGCGCCTGCAGTTCGGTCTGCTGCACTTTCTTCCTCCTCTTCTGGCATTTGTAACCGCCTGCGTCCAGAAAACCAACCTTCCACGGAATGGAGCCTGGCGTGCCTCATGTCCGTCCAGGGTGCTCAGAATTCCCGAGGGCCATTGTGAGCTTGTCGTTCTCCCTGTCTGGAACGAATGTCCCTTGCTGCGCTGCATCGATATAGTGCCGAAGCCTCTTGACTGGTATTTTCAGTTGCTCGTTCGTCCAACGGCACTTCCCTGATATAGGGTCCAAGGTTCCGCCAGCCCCGAAGAACCAAGTCCGGCAACGATCTGGCCAGTTCACTGTCTCTGGTTCGATCCCTTTATCAAGCAGATCATTCTCAGCCTTGGCCAACTTAGGCCGGGCTTTGAGGTAGCCACCTGACCCCGTGCGATGGTGAAACTTCTTCTTCGCAGCATTTTGGTTGTTTGTCGCCGACATCTTCTTACTCTTTTCCGATGTCTTGTGGGCCACAAATGCGGGCCAGTGATCTCTGATCTTCTCATGTTTGCCGATGAATTCCGGTGTCTCTTCTTTGTCGACAAACTTATTCATCTCTTTCCTCCACCTCCTGAATAGGCCTGCCATCTTCTTAAGAGCAAAAGACTTAATTAATTGCTCTATAACTGGCTTCTCCGGAACCTCCTCTGGCGGTAGGGTGAAATTTGCCTTCAGCTCAGTTCAAAGATCATCTTTTTGCATATCATTGACATAAGACACCTCAGGGTCTTCGTTCTTAGGCTTATACCATTGGTGGATGCTGATCGGGATCCTGTCCCTAACAAGAACCCCGCACTGAGCAGCAAATGTGTTCTTTGTCCGGATGGGTTCAATCAGTTCGCCGTCGCGCGCGATTGCTGTGATCTCAAACCTTTCATCCGAGCTCAACTTTTTCTTCGGGCCTCGTCTCCTTACCAAAGTTGTGCTTGATCCGGAGGGCTAGAAAAAAGAAGAAAGACGAGAGTTAATTAATATGTGTACATATACCAAAACAATGAATGCATCAATTAGCTAGTCAGCACAGGCTTAACTAATATATATACCTGGCCAGACTCGGTTCGGTCACCGGAGCCGTCATCACGGTCTCCTTCTTGCATCGTCATTGGGTCACCGGAGCCATCCTCACGGTCTCCTTCTTGCACCGGCATTGGGTCAAAGGAGCCATCATAATCATAGCCTGCTTCTTCACCCTGTCCTTTCAGACCATCGGTGTCGTTCAGAAATGAGAAGACGACATCACTTCCTTGTGCGATTATGTCCCCCAACACCGCTTCTGTTGCTTCGTCTCGGGGGGTGTCCATAGTTTCTACAAATATTTACAACATGGCAATTATTATTCAAACATGACAGATGGATATATTAGTGGTAAACGTAGAACTAGCTAGCTAATCACAGTAAGGAATCATATTAATTAGTGGCCTCGACGCTGCTTCTCTAAGGTTTGGGGTGGCCTCGACAACGCTTCAAGGGGGTAATATCGACAACGACGAGATACATACACGGGAAAATAATGTTATCAGGGAGGGGGTATATCGACCCCCCCCCACGTTTTGAAGTTATTGGGAGGGGGTATATCGACCCCCCCCCCCCCCACGTGTTGAAGTTATCGAGAGGGGTTTATATCGACAACGACGACATACATACATGGGAAAATAATATTATCGGGGAGGGGGATGGGAAAATGAAATTTGAATCAGATTCAAATTACTTTCTGAAAGCATATTCTAAACCACTCCAAAAATTCTGAAATTTTGCCTCTCCTCTCCTTCTGCTCTTCTCTGCTTCTCCTCTCCTCTCCTTCTCTCCTTCTGCTCTTTAATGCGTCGGGGCCAGCGGCGACCATGGAGCAGGGGCAGAGCAAGGGGCGCTCGGGACCATGGGAAAGGGGGGGCGGGGAGGCTCACTTCGAGGGCGGCAGCGATGGCTGGAGTCCGGCGACTAGGACGGCGGGCTCGAGGCGGCGCGAGGCTTGAGGCGGCGCGGGGCGCGGGCGACGACGGGGCGACGCGGGGCACGGGCGACATCGGGGCGGCGCGGGGTGCGGGCGACGT
>NC_057804.1:670948014-670948542 GCF_018294505.1 Triticum aestivum
CATTGGTCCCGGTTTGTGCCACGAAGCGGTACCAATACACCCCTTTAGTCCCGGTTGGTGCCACCAACCGGGACCAAAGGCTTTGTGCTGGAACTGGCGGGGTGCGGTGGGATGTTTAGTCCCACCTCGCTAGCCGAGAGGGCTCGACAGTGGTTTATAAGCGCTGCTGCGCTGACCACTTCGAGCTCCTCTCAAATGCAGGCTTACGGGCCTAAAGTCACTTATCTGCTTGTGGGCCTACTGGGCCTCCTACGGGCCTGAATCCTGGCCCATGGTAGGTTTTCTAGTCGTATTCAGGCCGTGGGGACCCAGTAGGAGGCACTTTTTTTGTTTCCTTTACTTATTGTTGCTATTTTTATTTTTATTCCCAGTTTTTTTGTTTTGTTTTCTGCATTATTTATTTTCTTTTGTTTTTTGCTTTATTTTTAATTCTTTTTTCTTTTAGTTTTAGAAAAATTATAAACTTTGTGTTAGTGCCATTAGTTTTCAAATTTGAAAACACTTTTTTTGTTTTTTGTTTTTTTTCTT
>NC_057804.1:670949081-670978457 GCF_018294505.1 Triticum aestivum
AAACACTATTTTGTTTTTTTTGTTTTCTTTGTTGCTTTATTTAT
This sequence comes from Triticum aestivum, assembly GCF_018294505.1. Taxonomy (NCBI): domain Eukaryota; kingdom Viridiplantae; phylum Streptophyta; class Magnoliopsida; order Poales; family Poaceae; genus Triticum; species Triticum aestivum. The sequence continues at coordinate 670,949,126 of NC_057804.1, forward strand.
TTTATTTTGTTTCTACTTACAACAAAATACTTATTGTTGCTATTTTTATTTTGTTTCTAGTTTTTTGTTTTGTTTTTTGCATTATTTATTTTCTTTTGTTTTTTGCTTTAGGTCAGCAAAATTATAAACTTTCTATTAGTGCCATTAGTTTTAGAAAAATTATAAACTTTCTATTAGTGCCATTAGTTTTTAAATTTGAATAGTTAAAATTTGAATTCTTTGAAATTTGTGCGAATCACAAGTTTGTGATTAGTTTACTAAAAAATGAACATAGATGCGCCTATTGAGAAAATTCAACCTAAATTCATAATAAATTTCTATGAATTTCAGAGAAATTCACTATGAATTTAGGTCAAATTCCCTGTATAGGGGCATCTATTTTCACTTTGAGAGGAGCTCAACAAGGCAGAGAGGGACGGGCTTATAAACCGGTGTGAGCGCCCATCGGTTGGCGAGGTGGCACTAAACTTTGAGCTGTGTGTGTCACCGTACATCCATTGCCGGTTCATCTGCGTGAATTATATATAATTAAGTGTGTCAAAAACCATTACAGAACATCATGAATAGATAATTAAGTGACCAAATTAGTAGAAGTTCATCATCACATTAAAACCAAAGTACATACATAGTTCTCATCTGACAACATAAAGCTCTGCAGAGCATCTAAAATAATTAAACCATACATTGAAACTATGTAAAACATTTCAATGCGAAAACAAATGCAATCATAATCGCAACCAAGGTAACAACTGATCCAACGACATAATGATACCAAGCCTCGGTATGAATGGCATATTTTCTAATCTTTCTAATCTTTAAGCGCATTGCATCCATCTTGATCTTGTGATCATCGACGACATCCGCAACATGCAACTCCGATATCATCTTCTCCTCCTCAATTTTTCTTATTTTTTTCCTCCAAGAAATTGTTTTCTTCTTCAACTAAATTTAACCTCTCGACAATAGGGTCGGTTGGAATTTCCGGTTCAACAACCTCGTAGATAAATAAAATCTATGTCACGTTGGTCGGCATAATTGTGATAAACAAAAAATGAACCAATAGTTATAAAAAGATAATATGTACCACATCCGAATCATAGACAGGACGAGGGCCGACGGGGGTGGATACCAAAACCATCACACTATATAAGATGCAATATTAAAAGTAAGAAAATAATATAAGTATCTATCTAAACATACAAGTAAGAATATTTTTCCTTTTAGAAAGAAGATAAGAACAAGAGGCTCACCACGGTGGTGCCGGCGATGAGATCGGCGCGAGTGATCGACGGCGGTGAAGACGGGGACGGGGAGTGACGGACCGCTAAACCTAGACAAATATTAAGGAAAATGGAGCTTGGAGGTCGAGCGTGAAGAGGAGAAAGCTTAAGTAGTGTGGCTCGGGCATTCCATCGAACACCTTGTGTGCATAGGAGGTGAGCTAGAGCACCACCAAGCCCTCTCCCCCTCGGCGGCCAGAAAAAACAGAGCAGTGTGCTCTGCTCTTACGCGAGGGGGTATATATAGGCACCTCATTGGTCCCGGTTGGTGGCATGAACCGGGACTAAAGGGCAGCCTTTGGTCCCGGTTCAAGCCACCAACCGGGACCAATGGTGGTGGGCCAGGAGCGAGGCCCATTGGTCCCGGTTCGTCCCACCAACCGGGACCAAAAGGTCCAGACGAACCGGGACCAACGGCCCACGTGGCCCGGCCGGCCCTCGGGGCTCACCAACCGGGTCCAATGCCCCCATGGGTCCCGGTTCTGGACTGAACCGGGACTAATGGGCTGACCCGGCCTGGACCTTTGCCCCCTTTTCTACTAGTGAGAGTAGAATCATCAGTGTCACTTAGGGGGTTGGGCAATGGACGGGTCCAGCCTAACAGCGTGTGATCTTCTTCATTTCCTTCTTCTTCTTGAATTTTGGGTGTGATCTTCTTCATTTCCTTCTTCTTCTTGAATTTTGGGTAAATCGTGAAGCATTATGCCCTAGGAGGATTGGAAAAGAATCTAGAACGGGTAGGAAATGATTGGTCCATGTGTTAATTTGGAGTTTGTGATTTTTTTTGAGTAGCTGCGTTAAGAGAGAGAGAGAGAGAGAGAGATGAGGGGACCAGAGGGCGCTGGGAGTAATTGATGGATCGGTGTTGGACGTTGCATGGGCCTTGGTTTATGATATTTCCTTCATTTTTAGCTCTAAATATTGCTCCGTTTAACACAATAATTACCTATAGTCTGGCGCCCTCCTATTTAGGGGCCTTGTTCATCCGCTCCGGTTGCACCTGTTAATATATGACCTTGACTCAATTGTCTGCACAAGACAATATCTGCCCTGTGAACGTATACGTTCGTACAGGAACGCACGCGCGAATTTGCAGATATCAATCGCCGCATGAATCATATCGCTAGCAATAATAGGAGTAGAATCATCATTGTCACTTAGGTGGTTGGGCGATGGACGGGTCCAGCCGAACAACCATGGATTTTTTAACGCATGCATGTTAACTCCCAAATTTCGTTCTTCGATTCTAGCTGAGATAGAAATGTGCATAGGATAAAGATGGAACTCAAGGCTCTCTTCGTCTCAGTGAACTATGGATGTGTCGGCACAAGCTCTTCTCAAAAGTAAGGATGTTTCATACTGTTGTAGAAAGTACATCAGGATGGTGTGAGACAGTCTCTCTCCAAACAGGTTTGTGCCTCGCTTTATATATATAACATAGATCAAAGTACCTGGGCAAATGATACAAGGTGAATCTTGGGTAAAAAGCATTATGCCCAAGGAGAATTTGAAAAGAATCAAGATCGGGAGGAAACGATTGGTCGATGAGTTAATTTGGAGTTCGTGAAATTTATTTTTTTGAATAGCTACATTGATATATATATATATATATAGAGAGAGAGAGAGAGAGAAGAGGGGATTGGAGGGCGCTGGGAGTAATTGATGGATTGGGATTGGAGGTTGCATGGGCCTTGGGTTGTGATATTTCCATCATTTTTAACTCTAATTAATACTCTATTTAACAAAATAATTGCCTATAGTCGGGCGCCCTCCAATTTTTGGGGCCATGTTCATCTGCTCTGGTTGTACCTGCTAACATACGGCCTTGACTAAATCGTCTGAAGAAGACAATATCTCACTTGTGTACGTAAACACTCGCACAGGAACGCACGTGCGAATTTGCATATTCGATCGCTGGATGAATCATATCGCTAGCAATACCAGCATCAGAATCATTGTTGTCACTTAGGGTTTGGGCGATGGATGGGTCCAGCCGACCTAATGCACTACAGATCGAGTCGATCTGATACTAACAATCATGGATATTTATCGCATGCAACTTAACTATGATATTTCGCTCTTCAAGTCTAGCTGAGCTACAAGCGTGCGTAAGAAAAAGATGGAACGCATGGCTCTCTTCGTCTCAATGAACTATTGATGTGTCCGTGCAAGCTGTTCTCAAACGTAAGGATTGTTCATATTGTTGTTAAAAGTACATCAGGCTGGTGTGAGGCTGTCTCTCTCCAAACAAGCTCGTGCCTCGCTTTATGTATAAAACATAGATCAAAGTACATTGGAGAATGATACAAGGTGAATTTTGGGTAAAGCATGAAGCATTATGCCCAAGGAGGATTGGAAAAGAATCAAGATCGGGAGGAAACGATTGGTGCATAAGTTAATTTGGAGTTTGTGAATTTTTTTTTTGAACAACTGCATTGAGAGAGAGAGATTAAGAAGAGGGGACCAGAGGGCGCTGGGAGTAACTGATGGACCGGGATTGGTGGTTGCATGGGCCTTGGTCTGTGATATTTCCATTAATTTTATCTCTAATTAATGCTCTATTTAACACAATAATTGCCTACAGTCGGGTGCCCTCCAATTTTTGCGGCCCTGCTCATCTGCTCCGGTTGTACCTGCAAACATACGGCCTTGACTTAATCGTCTGAACAATTAAATATCTCACTTGTGTACGTATACATTAGCATAGCAATGCACATGCGAATTATATTGTATGAATTATATTGCTAGCAATACCAGCATCAGAATCATTGTTGTCACTTAGGGGGTTGGGCGATGGACGGGTCCAACCTACCTAATACACTGCAGATCGAGTTGATCTGATACTAACAACCATGGATATTTTAACACATGCAAATTAACTGTGAAATTTAGCTCTTCGAGTATAGCTGACCTAGAAACGTGCATAGGAGAAAGATGGAACTCATGGCTCTCTTCATCTTAATAAACTATGCATGTGTCGGTTCATGCTGTTCTCAAAAGTAAGGATTTTTCATACTGTTGTGAAAGATACATAGGCTGGTGTGAGGCAGTCTCTCCAAATAGGCTCGTGCCTCTCTTTATATATAGAACATAGATCAAAGTACATGGACGAATGATAGAAGGTGGATTTTTGGTAAATCATGAAGCATTAAGCCCAAGGAGGATTGAAAAAGAATCAAGATCGGGAGGAAATGATTGGTCCATGAGTTAATTTGAAATTTGTGATTTTTTTGAATAGCTACATTGAGACAGAGAGAGAGAGGGAGAGGGAGAGAGAGAAGAGGGGAACGGAGGGCGCTGGGAGTAATTGATGGATCAGGATTGGAGGTTGCATGGGCCTTGCGTGGTGATATTCCCATGAATTTTTACCTCTAGTTAATGCTCTGTTTAACACAACAATTACATACGGTTGGGCGCCCTCCAATTTTTTTAAACATCAGCACAGACACAAGCGCTTATATACACGCGCATACATTCACCCCTATGAACGCACAAACGCACACCCTACCCCTATGAGCACCTCCGAAAGACTGAGCCGGCATATCATCTTGAAATTTACGAAGTCACCGTAGGCACCTCGTCGTCGACGGGAACGTCTCCTCCCACTGAAAGCGCATCGCGGAAAATCCTGAAATAAATCCAGGAATAAATGCGAGCACCAGGAATTAAACCCTAGCGGGTTGAGGATACCACAGTCCCTCTAACCATCCAACCACAGGTTGGTTCGCGGAGCTCTCTAATTTTTGGGCCTTTACATCCGCTCCAGTTGCACCTGCTAATATACGGCTTTGACACAATCATCTGCACAAGACAATATCTAACCTGTGTACGTATACGTACGTACAGGAACGCATGAGTGAATTTGCAAATTCGAACACTCGATGAATCATATCGCTGGCAATAACAGGAGTAGAATCATCATTGTCACTTAGGGGGTTGGGCGATGGACGGGTCCAGCCGGACAACCATAGATATTTTAACGCATGCATGTTAACTCGCAAATTTTGCTCTCCGAGTCTAGCTGAGCTACAAACGTGCACAGGAGAAATATGGAACTGATGTCTCTCTTCGTCTCAATGAACTATAGATGTGTCGGTGGAAGCTGTTCCCGAAAGTAAGGATTTTTTTATACTACTGTAGAAAGTACATCAAGCTGGTGTGAGGCAGTCTCTCTTCAAAAAGGCTCGTGCCTCGCTTTATATATCAAACATAGATCAAAGTACATGGGGGAATGATACAAGGTGAATTTTGGGTAAATCATGAAGCATTATGCCCAAGGAGGATTGGAAAAGAATCAAGATCAGAAGGAAATGATTGGTCCCTGATTTAGTTTGGAGTTTGTGAAATTTCTTGTTTTTGAATAGCTGCATTGAGAGAGAGAGAGAGAGAGGGGACCCGAGGGCGCTGGGAGTAATTGATGGATCGGGATTGAAGGTTGCATGGCCTTGGGCGATGATAATTCGATCATTTTTAGCTATAATTAATGCTTTGTTTAACACAATAATTACCTACAGTCGGCGCCCTCCAATTTTTGGGGCCTTGTTCATCCGCTCTGGTTGCACCTGCTAACGTTACGACCTTGGCTCAATTATTGTTTATGAATAGCTGCATTGAGAGAGAGGGGGAGAAGAGGGGACCGGAGGGCACTGGGTGTAATTGATGGATCGGGATTGGAGGTTGCATGGGCCTTTGGCTTTGATATTTTGATTATTTTTAGCTATAATGAATGCTTTGTTTAACACAATAATTACCTACAGTCGGGCGCCCTCCGGTTTTTGTGGCCTTGTTCATCCGCTCCGGTTGCACCTGCTAACGTACGGCCTTGACTCAATCGTCTACAGAAGGCAATACTAGCACATATGCCCGTGTGTTGCAACGGGAGTACAAATATATACAATGATCTATGGTCAAAAGGTATTTTTGGTTAAAAAATCAGCAATTCGATTTCGCAGGCTTGGACCACGATACATCATACATGTACAGTTTTCCTAGACAAGTTCCTTCCGTTTTTGGTCAGTTGTCCTCACATCTCCTGTGCACCTTGCTCTCTTATTTTGAGCTAAAGGGCAATTCATACACATGAACATCATACAATCTATTCAAAAATTATAATTAAGAAAATATTTTGAAATAAAATGGTGCGTCGACTCATGTGAAAAGTGAAATATCTAGAAAGATAACTTCATATTATAGTGTTATATAGAAGGTGCATCGCAGTATATAACTTCTTAAAACACATAACTGTACCAGAAATTTCAGATCGTTCTTTCTGGGAAGGTGATGTTTGTGTCCTTACATCCCAACTTCATGTCGATCTTGAGGATCTCCTCACCGAGAACGTATTCCTGCACATAGTCACCACGAGCAAGTAGCGTTTATTATATCACACAAAATCAGTATGTTGCTCTGTTGAAGAGACATGTACCCAAAACTGACACTAAATCCAAAATGGTCAAGCAAGGCTAAAATTTGAAGTTGGCTTAAGGATTTGGAAAAACTAACCATATCAACAAGATAGGACGGAAATGAATGAACCAACAAAGATCTTGCACTGCTAATAATCTAGCATTAGAATAGATCATGAACATTGCTGGTTGTCGCTACAATTTCGAGTAAAGTGTTCAAACAGGCCCAAGTGGTCAAGTACCTCATACTAAAACTGAACTGTCAGGTGGAACCAAAAAGGAAATTGTATTTATCAAGTTTATTGACCTGGACTAACTAAGACTGCCTCCAATATTCAAGAATATAGTGGTTCCTGAATATTAATCAGCGATAAAAAATGACCCCTGGATCGATCTTTTCTAGCCTTTGGTTTTCTTTGCCATTTTTCCTTGGATCCCATGTGTTACTCCTTGGATATGGACTGTTTGGAACAACTCCAGGGGATTTCCTATTTCCACCTACACTGCATAAAAACAGTCATTATAAAAAGAAACCGTCAGTTTAGAGACCACAAGTGTACAACGGAGTGAAGGAGAGTATACTCAGATGTGTACTCCACTTGAATTTTGTAGGGAAAAGAGATTACAACAGAGGATTGTGCAAGGCTCAAGAGTCAGACTGTGAAGATGTGATAGAGATAAAATACTTGTGGAACGTATCTCAGAATTAAGACTTTTAAATGGCCATTCAGAAAACCCAAACATGATGAAGTTGTCACTGCCTGATTTCCTAAGAGCATGCACGTACGGTGTAGACATTTTCGGTCTAAAGTTGCTTCTAAGCCTATAGAGGGCCTCATCAATGTCGCCAAGCTTAACGTCCCTCTAGCCTAAGAGGCCCCCTCGAACAAACGAACAAATTAATTAACTGTATGCATTGCTACAGAATCACAATTAGATGTCATTCAGTCTGTAGCATTTTTGAGGGCACGTATACCTTGTAACGTTGCACTATCAAAAATAGCCACTGATTTGTGGAGGTGACCATCTTCTAAATATGTCCGTATATTATAATCAGGCGAACAGTCCACTCACGGCCTTGTTATCATCCAGGAAAAGCAACGATTCGGCTTGGCAGAGCATGTGAGCAGCTGCAAGTATGGGATGAGAAGGAGCAGCATCAATGAGCAAGAACCAGCATTAACAAATTCGCCACAAACACACATGTCCGATCTATAAATAGATCGGACTTGAACTTGACGGAGAACAAATTTGTTATAGCCTCAAAATCTGGTGTTAATCTTGCTGAACACCACCTGCACCTACACGAAGGTCGCTCCTTAATAGATTCCTAGACTGGTATTTATCGCATGCAACTTAACTATGAAATTTCGCTCTTCGAGTCTAGCTGACCTACAAGCGTGCGTAGGAGAAAGATGGAACGCATGGCTCTCTTCGTCTCAATGAACTATGGATGTGTCGGTGCAAGCTGTTCTCAAACGCAAGGGTTGTTCATACTGTTGTTAAAAGTACATCTGGCTGGTGTGAGGCTGTCAATCTGCAAACAAGCTCGTGCCTCGCTTTATATATAAAACATAGATCAAAGTACATGGGAGAATGATACAAGGTGAATTTTGGGTAAAGCGTGAAGCATTATGCCCAATGAGGATTGGAAAAGAATCAAGATTGGGAGGAAACGATTGGTGCGTAAGTTAATTTGGAGTTTGTGATTTTTTTGTTGAACTGCTGCATTGAGAGAGAGAGAAAGAAGAGGGGACCAGAGCGCGCTGGGAGTACCTGATGGACCGGGATTGGTGGTTGCATGGGCCTTGGGCTGTGATATTTCCATTAATTTTAGCTCTAATTAATGCTCTATTTAACATAATAATTGCCTACAGTCAGGTGCCCTCCCAATTTTGCGGCCCTGCTCATCTGCTCCGGTTGTACCTTTTTTTTTTTGCATCGAAGCTCCGGTTGTACCTGCAAACATACGGCCTTGATTTAATTGTCTGAACAATTAAATATCTCACTTGTGTACGTATACATTAGCATAGGAATGCAGATGCGAATTTGCATATTTGATCGCTGGATGAATTATATTGCTAGCAATACCAGCATCAGAATCATTGTTGTCACTAAGGGGGTTGGGCGATGGACGGGTCCAACCGACTTAATACACTGCAGATCGAGTTGATTTGATACTAACAATCATGGATATTTTTGTTGGGGAACGTAGTAATTTCAAAAAAAATCCTACGCACACGCAAGATCATGGTGATGCGTAGCAACGAGAGGGGAGAGTGTTGTCCACGTACCCTCGTAGCAACGGTTGATGTAGTCGTACGTCTTCACGGCCCGACCGATCAAGCACCGAAACTACGACACCTCCGAGTTCTTGCACACGTTCGGCTCGATGACATCCCCCGTACTCCGACCCATCAGAATGTCAGGGAAGAGTTCCGTCAGCACGACGGCGTGGTGACGGTCTTGATGTTCTACCGTCGCAGGGCTTCGCCTAAGCACCACTACAATATTATCGAGGAGAACTATAGTGGAGGGGGGCACCGCACACGGCTAAAAGATCAAGAGATCAATTGTTGTGTCTATGGGGTGCCCCCACCTCCGTATATAAAGGAGTGGAGGAGGGGGCCGGCCAAGGGGGGTGGCGCGCCCTAGAGAGGGAGAGGGAAGGAAGAGGATGGAGAGAGGAAGGAAAGGGGGGGACGGCCCCCCTCCCAATTCGGATTGGGCTTTGGGGGGGAGCCCCCTCCTTTGCTCCTTTCCCCTCCATTCCACTAAGGTCCAATAAGGCCCATATACTTTCCGGGGGGTTTCGATAACCTACCGGAGCTCCGGTATTGTCCCAATCTCACCCGCAACCTTTCCGGTGTCCAAATATAGTCGTCCAATATATTGATCTTTATGTCTCGACCATTTCGAGACTCCTCGTCATGTCCGTGATCACATACGGGACTCCGAACAACCTTCGGTACATCAAAACTCATAAACTCGTAATAAAACGGTCAACGAAACCTTAAGCGTGCGGACCCTACGGGTTCGAGAACTATGTAGACATGACCGAGACACGTTACCGGTCAATAACCAATAGCGGAACCTGGATGCTCATATTGGCTCCTACATATTCTACGAAGATCTTTATCGGTCAAACCGCATAACAACATACGTTGTTCCCTTTGTCATCGGTATGTTACTTGCCCGAGATTCGATGTCGGTATCCCAATACCTAGTTCAATCTCGTTACCGGCAAGTCTCTTTACTCGTTATGTAATGCATCATTCCGTAACTAACTCATTAGCTACATTGCTTGCAAGGCTTATAGTGATGTGCATTACCGAGAGAGCCCAGAGATACCTCTCCGACAATCGGAGTGACAAAAACTAATCTCGAAATACGCCAACTCAACATGTACCTTTGGAGACACATGTAGAGATCCTTTATAATCACCCAGTTACGTTGTGACGTTTGGTAGCACACATAGTGTTCCTCCGATAAACGGGAGTTGTATAATCTCATAGTTGTAGGAACATGTATAAGTCATGAAGAAAGCAATAGCAATATACTAAACGATCAAGTGCTAAGCTAACGGAATGGGTCATGACAATCACATCATTCTCCTAATGATATGATCCCGTAAATCAAATGACAACTCATGTCTATGGTTAGGAAACATAACCATCTTTGATTAATGAGCTAGTCAAGTAGAGGCATACTAGTGACATTAAGTTTGTCTATGTATTCACATATGTATCATGTTTCCGGTTAATACAATTCAAGCATGAATAATAAACATTTATCATGATATGAGGAAATAAATAATAACTTTATTATTGCCTCTAGGGCATATTTCCTTCAATTTTAATGCATGTAAATTAACTGTGAAATTTTGCAATTTGAGTCTAACTGACCTACAAATGTGCGCAGGAGAAAGCTGGAACTCATGGCTCTCTTCATCTCAATAAACTATGCATGTGTCGGTTCAAGTTGTTCTCACAAGTAAGGATTTTTCATACTGTTGTGAAAGGTACATCGGGCTGGTGTGAGGCTGTCTCTCCAAATAGGCTCGTGCCTCTCTTTATATATAGAACATAGATCAAAGTACATGGACGAAAGATAGAAGGTGGATTTTGGGTAAATCATGAAGCATTATGCCCAAGGAGGATTGGAAAAGAATCAAGATCGGGAGGAAATGATTGTTCCATGAGTTAATTTGGAGTTTGTGATTTTCTTTAATAGCTACATTAAGAGAGAGAGAGAGAGAGAGAGATAGAGGGAGAGAGAGAGAGAGAGAGAGAGAGAGAGAGAGAAGCGGGGAGTAATTGATGGATCGGAATTGGAGGTTGCATGGGCCTTGGGCTGTGATATTTCCATCATTTATAGGTCTAATTAATGCTCTGTTTAACACAATAATTACCTATAGTCGGGGGACCTCCAATTTTTGGTTCCTTGTTCGTCCGTGCCGGTTGCACCTGCTAAAATACAGCCTTGACTCAATCGTCTGGACAAGACATTATCTAACCTGTGTACGTATACATTCATACAGGAACACACGCGCGAATTTGCCAATTCGATCACCGCATGAATCATATCACTGCATTAACAGAAGTAGAATCAACATTGTCACTTAGGGGGTTGGGCAATGGACGGGTCCATTGAACAATCATGGATATTTTAACACATGCGTGTTAACTCTCAAATTTCGCTCTCCGGATCTACCTGAGCTACAAACGTGCACAGGAGAAAGATGGAACTCATGGCTCTCTTCGTCTGAATGAACTATGGATGTGTCAGTGCAAGCTGTTCTCAAAAGTAAGGACTTTTCATACCGTTGTAAAAAGTACATCCGGATGGTGTGAGGTAGTCTCTCTCCAACATAGATAAGAGTACCTTGGTGAATGATGCAAGGTGAATTTTGGGTAAATCATGAAGCATTATGCCCACGGAGGATTGGAAAAGAATCAAGATCGGGAGGAAACAATTGGTCCATGAGGTAATTTGGAGTTTTCGAAATTTATTTTTTTGAATAGCTGCATTGAGAGAGAGAGAGAGAAGAGGGGACCGGAGGGTGCGAGGAGTAATTGATGGATCAGGATTGGAGGTTACATGGGCCTTGGGCTGTGATATTTCCATCATTTTTAGCCAATTAATGCTCTGTTTGACATAATAAATACCTACAGTCAGGCACCCTCCAATTTTTGGGGCCATGTTCATCTGCTCTGGTCGCACCTGCTAACATATTGCCTTAAATCAATTGTCTGAACAACAAAAGTATTTAATTTATGTACGTATACACTCACACAGGAACGCACAATCGAATTTGCATATTCAATCGCTCGATGAATCATATCGCTAGCAATAACAGCACCAGAATCATCGTCATCATTTAGGGGGCTGGGCGATGGACAGGTCCAGCCAAACAACCATGGGTATTTTAATGTGTGCATGTTAACTCTCAAATTTTGCTCTTCGAGTGTAGCTGAGCTACAAACGTGCACAGGAGAAAGATGGTACTCATGGCTCTTTTCGTCTCAATGAAGTATGGATGTGTCGGTGGAAGGTGTTCTCAAAAGAAAGGATTTTTCATACTGTTGTAAAAAGTACTGATAACCCACAAGTATAGGGGATCGCAACACCTTTCGAGGGTAGAGTATTCAACCCAAATTTATTGATTCGACACAAGGGGATCCAAAGAATATTCTTGACTATTAGCAGTTGAGTTGTCAATTCAACCACACCTGGATAACTTAGTATCTGCAGCAAAGTATTTAGTAGCAAGTGGTATGATAATAAAGGTAACGGTAGCAAAAGTAAAGAAAAATGTTTTGGGGTTTTTGTAGTAGTTGTAACAGTAGCAATGGAAAAGTAAATAAGCGAAGAACAATATGTGAAAAGCTCGTAGGCAATTGATCAGTGATGGATAATTATGCCGGGTGCGATTCCTCATGCAATAGTTATAACATAGGGTGATATAGAACTAGCTCCAATTCATCAATGTAATGTAGGTATGTATTCCGTAAATAGTCATACGTGCTTATGGAAAAGAACTTGCAAGACATCTTTTGTCCTACCCTCCCGTGTTCAGCGGGGTCCTTACGGAAACTAAGGGATATTAAGGCCTCCTTTTAATAGAGAATCGGAACAAACATTAGCACATAGTGAATACATGAACTCCTCAAACTACGGTCATCACCGAGAAGTATCCCGATTATTGTCACTTCGGGGTTGTCGGATCATAACACATAATAGGTGACTATAGACTTGCAAGATAGGATCAAGAACACACATATATTCATGAAAACATAATAGGTTCAGATCTGAAATCATGACACTCGGGCCCTAGTGACAAGCATTAAGCATAGCAAACTCATAGCAACATCAATCTCAGAATTTAGTTGATAAACTGAAAGTAATAAAGAAAAACTTTTACAAACTCTGTTTGCTCTTGTTGTTGTAACATGAAAAGCCAGCATTCAAGTTTCAGCAAATATTATGAACTAACCATACTAACAATAACACATAGGTCTCACAATTACTCATATCAATAACATAATCAGCCAGCGAGCTATAATAATAAAACTCGGATGATAGCACTTTCTCAAAATAATCATAACATGATATAACAAAATGGTATCTCGCTAGCCCTTTCTGAGACCGCAAAACATAAATGCAGAGCACCTTTAAAGATCAAGGATTGACTAAACATTGTAATTCATGGTAAAAGAGATCCAGTCAAGTCATACCCGATATAAACTAATAATAATGAATACAAATGACAGTGTGCTCTCCAGCGGGTGCTTTTGAATAAGAAGGGTGATGACTCAACATAAAAGTAAATAGATAGGCCCTTCGCAGAGGGAAGCAGGGATTTGTAGAGGTCCCATAGCTCGATTTTAAAATAAAGATTGAATAAAATTTTGAGCGACATACTTTTGCTGTCAACGCAACAACTAAGAGATGGCTGTATCTTCCATACTACATGCATTATAGGCAGTTCCCAAACAGAATGGTAAAGGTTTATACTCCCCAACCACCAACAAGCATCAATCCATGGCTTGCTCGAAACAACGAGTGCCTCCAACATACAACAGCCATGGGGGAGTTTTGTTTAATTATTTTGATTTGCTTTGATCTTTTTGGATCATGGGACTGGGCATCCCGGTTACCGGCCCTTTTCGTGAATGAGGAGCGGAGTCCACTCCTCTTGAAAATAACCCACCTAGAATGGAAGATATAGGCAACCCTAGTTGCAACATGAGCTGCTCGAGCATACAAAACAGAATTTCATTTGAAGGTTTGGAGTTTGGCACATACAAATTTACTTGGAATGGCAGGTAAATAACGCATATAGGTAGTTATGGTGGACTCATATGGAACAACTTTGGGGTTTAAGGAGTTTGGATGCACAAGCAGTGTTCCCGCTTAGTATAGGTGAAGGCTAGCAAAAGACTGGGAAGCGACCAACTGAGAGAGCGACAACAGTCGTAAACATGCATTAAAATTAATTCATACCGAGTACAAGCATGAGTAGGATATAATCCACCACAAACATAAATATCATGAAGGCTATGTTGATTTGATTCAACTACATGCGTGAACATGTGCCAAGTCGAGTCACTCAATTCATTCAAAGGAGGATACCATCCCATCATACCACATCATAATCATTCTAATAGCATGTTGGCAAGCAAGGAAAACCATTATAACTCATAGCTCATCAAGCATGGCACAAGCAACTATAATCTCTAAATGTCATTGCAAATATGTTTACTTCATAATAGCTGACTCAGGAACGATGAATCATCATATTTACAAAAACAAGAGAGGTTGAGTTCATACCAGCTTTTCTCATCCCAATAAGTCCATCATATATCATCATTATTGCCTTTCACTTGCACAACCGAATTATGTGTATAATAATAAGATTGCACGTGCATTGGACCAAGCTGGAATCTGCAAGCATTCAACTCAAGAGAGAAGACAAGTAATATGGGCTCTAAGTTAAATAAACAATCATGCATATAAGAGCCACTAAGCATTTTCAATATGGTCTTCTCGACCCCCAAAAGAAAGAAAGGAAAATAAAACTATTTACACGGGAAAGCTCCCAACAAGCAAAAAGAAGAACTAGAAATCTTTTTTGTTTTTCATTTTAATTTCTACTACAAGAAAGGAAATTAAACTAACTATTTTTTTGGTTTTCTTAAGGTTTAACAAACACACAAGAAGAAAGCTAGAAAAAGAAATTTAAAATAACATGGATAATACAATGAAAGAGTATGAGCACCGTCGACTAGTGTGTGAACATGAATGTAAAGTCGGTGAGAAATATGTACTCCCCCAAGCTTAGGCTTTTGGCCTAAGTTGGTTTAATACCAAGGACCGCCGCTACTCTCCCCGGTGTAGTGGGAGGTGTAATCAGGATACCACTGGCTGGTCATCTCCGGATCCCACTGGACAGATGATGCACGATAAGGGTCCAGCTCAGGTTCCGGCTCAGGTTCAGGTTCCGAAGTAAAAGCTTGGGCTAGATGGTTGTTCACCGCCTGCGGCGTGACAAGACGACTTTCTGCAAGCAAATCAAACAATAGAGGTGCAGGCAAAATAATGAACTCAAAGTGTTTCTTATTGAATCTAAGTCTATACAGGAGCATCTTTTCTTCGTTGTCAACAATAAACTTGTGCGCTACTATGCTCTTGTAATCCAAAATGTGAGGAGGTATTTTTGTCTCCTCCTCCTCAAGGTGCCTAATGGGTATCTGAAAATGTTCAACAAGACGTGCAACATAGATACCTCCAAATATGGGGCCTTTTGTACGATTCAGGGCTAGCCGTTTAGCAACGACGACACCCATACTAAAAGTATTGTCTCCCAGCAAAGCATGTTGAAGAATAATAATATCTGGAACGCTCAAATTACCACTATTTCCACGACCAAACAAGCATGTACTCGCAAATATAGCAAAGTAGCGTAAAACAGGAAAGTGTATGCTAGAGACTTTTGCCTCAGAGCCCTTCTTAGGCTCTTCTACAGCAATAGTTTTAACGAAGCCATCCACATCTTCACGATGGGGTTCCTCTAATTCTCCCTCATAAGGTATCCTACATACCGCGCAAAAATCACATAAAGACATTTCTCTGAATTCATCATATAAATGAAATGATACTGCAGGCGGTGACTTCTTAGGATAATAATAAAAGTTTTGCACGAAAGTATTGGTAAGTAAGATATATTGATCGATTCGGTCGTTCATGAAACCGGTGAGGCTTGCAGTCCCGATTAAAGCATAAAAGTCTTCATGAATTCCGGCTTCTTTCAAGAAATCCTGACACGGCCATTCACATGATCGTACTTCCGCTAAGCGAGGAAGATTATACTTGGGTTTTTCCTTCTCTTTGTCTTGTTTTTCCTTAGAGCTTTGGCTAGAAGAGCCTTTAAAGAACCTCCTTAACATTTTCTGAAAATTTCTGAAATTTTAGTAACTTCAAAATAAAAGTGACTAAAACTGAACAAGATTGATACCAACTACTCCTACAAGTGCCTAGAGCCTATATCATGCATTGGAATTGCTTGGGACCTTAAAAATTTAACATGCAAGCTCAAGAACATGGTCACCTATGCAGCAAAAATTTGCAATGAATAAAGCACTAGAACAAAAACTATTTGGACCAATGGAGGAGTCACATACCAAGCAACAATCTGCCAAAGCAGTTTTGCGAATGGAGCTTTGAGCTAAGAGATCGAAAATCGCAGCAAAACGAGCTAGAACTCGGGCTTGAGCTGGATGGGGATTTTTTTGGGTAGAAGATGAAGTGTGTGGGTGCTGGCATAAGTGGAGGGGAGCCACCAGGGGCCCACGAGACAGGGGGCGCACCCTACAGGAGGGCACGCCCTCCTCTCTCATGGCCTGGTGCTTGCCCCTTTTTGCAGTGTTTTCAGTGCCTAAAATCCTCAAATATTCCAGAAAAAATCATACTAAATTTGCAGGGCATTTGGAGCACTTTTATTTTTGGACTATTTTTTTAATGCACGGATAATTCAGAAAACAGACGTATAATACTAATACTATTTTTGCTTTTTTTATTCTAAATAACAGAAAGTAAAAAGAGGGTAAAGAAGGTTGTGCCTTCTAGTTTCATCCATCTCATGATCATCACAATGAATCCACTAACAAGGTTGATCAAGTCTTGTTAACAAACTCATTCCGAATAACACGGAACCGGAGAAATTTCGAATAACACTATGCTACCTCAACGGGGATATGAAAATCCCCAACAATAAGAATATCATACTTTTTCTTGACAGTAGGGAGAGGAAATTCAAAATCTCCAAAAATAATAGTTGGAACTTTTTCAATAGAATTGATGCTATGAACTTGAGATTGTTTCCTCGGAAAGTGTACCATGTGCTCATTACCATTAACATGAAAAGTGACATTGCCTTTGTTGCAATCAATAACAGCCCCTGCAGTATTAAGAAAAGGTCTACCAAGGATAATAGACATACTATCGTCCTCGGGAATATCAAGAATAACAAAGTCCGTTAAGATAGTGACATTTGCAACCATAACAGGCACATCCTCACAAATACCGACATGTATAGCAGTTGATTTATCAGCCATTTGCAAAGATATTTCAGTAGGTGTCAACTTATTCAATTCAAGTCTACGATATAAAGAGAGAGGCATAACACTAACACAGGCTCCAAGATCACATAAAGCAGTTCTAACATAATTTCTTTTGATGGAACATGGTATAGTTGGAACACCCGGATCTCCAAGTTTCTTTGGTATTCCACCCTTAAAAGTGTAATTAGCAAGCGTGGTGGAAATTTCAGCTTCCGGTGTGTTTCTTTTATTTGTGATGATATCCTTCATACACTTAGCATAAGGATTTATTTTAAGCATATCAGTTAAGCGCATACGTAAGAAAATAGGTCTAATCATTTCAGCAAAGCGCTCAAAATCCTCACCATCCTTTGACTTGGATGGTTTAGGAGGAAAGGGCATGGGTTTCTGAACCCATGGTTCTCTTTCTTTACCGTGCTTCCTAGCAACAAAATCTCTCTTATCATAACGTTGATTCTTTGATTGTGGGTTATCAAGATCAACAGCAGGTTCAATCTCTACATCATTGTTTTTGCTAGGTTGAGCATCAACATGAACATTATCATTAACATTGTCACTAGGTTCATGTTCATCACCTGATTGAGTTTCAGCATCAGAAATAAAAATATCATTGGGATTCTCAGGTGTGTCTACAGTAGGTTCACTAGAAGCATGCAAAGTTCTATCGTTTTTCTTCTTATTCTTTTTAGAAGAACTAGGTGCCTCTAAATTGTTTCTTTGAGAATCTTGCTCGATTCTTTTAGGGTGGCCTTCAGGATACAAAGGTTCCTCAGTCATTCTACCAGTTCTAGTAGCCACTCTAACAGCAAAGTCATTTTTATTATTTAATTCCTCAAGCAAATCATTTTGAGCTTTAAGTACTTGCTTAGCTTGAGTAGCAACCATAGAAGCATATTTGCTAATGCGGTGAAGTTCATCTTTAACTCTAGCTAGATTATCACCTACGCGTCCTATCTCGAAAGCATTATTCTTTAACTCTCTACCAACATAAGCATTAAAACTTTCTTGTCTAGCCATAAAGTCATCAAATTCATCTAAGCAAGGGCTATGAAATTTAGTAGAGGGTACTTCAACTTTATCATATCTATAGAGAGAATTTACCTTTACTACCTGTGTCGGGTTATCAAGACAATGTGGTTCTTCAGGCGGTAAATTAAGACCATGCATTTCTTCAATAGGAGGTAAATTCTTAACATCTTCAGCTTTAATACCTTTTTCTTTCATTGATTTCTTTGCCTCTTGCATATCTTTAGGACTGAGAAATAATACACATCTCTTCTTCGGAGTGGGTTTAGGAATAGGCTCAGGAGTTGGCTCAATTGGTTCAGGAATCACTTCAGGAACTGGCTCAGGAAGAGTCCAATTATTTTCATTAGTCAACATATTATTCAATAATATTTCAGCTTCGTCGACTGTTCTTTCCCTGAAAACACAACTAGCACAACTATCCTAGTAGTCCTTGGAAGCATCGGTTAGTCCATTATAAAAGATATCAAGTATTTAATTTTTCTTAAGAGGATGATCAGGCAAAGCATTAAGTAACCGGAGAAGCCTCCCCCAAGCTTGTGGGAGACTCTCTTCTTTGATTTGCACAAAATTATATATTTCCCGCAAGGCAGCTTGTTTCTTATGAGCAGGGAAATATTTAGCAGAGAAGTAATAAATCATATCCTGGGGACTACACACACAACCAGGAGCAAGAGAATTATATCAAGTCTTAGCATCACCCTTTAATGAGAACGGAAATATCTTAAGAATATACAAATAGCGAGACTTATCATCATTAGTAAACAGGGTGGCTATATCATTCAACTTGGTAAGATGTGCCACAACAGTTTGAGATTCAAGGCCATAAAAAGGATCAGATTCAACTAAAGTAATAATATCAGGATCAACAGAGAATTCATAATCCTTATCAGTAACGCAGATAGGTGAAGTAGCAAAAGCAGGATCGGGTTTCATTCTAGCATTAAGAGACTGTTGATTCCATTTAGCTAATAATTACTTAAGATCATTTCTATCATTGCAAGCAAGAATTTCCATGGCAGCTTTTTCGTTCATAACATAACCCTTAGGAACAACAGGTAATACATAATCATTGGGGGGACCTTCGTCATCACTATCATCAGTAATAGGATCTTCAGTAATTTCATCCCCCCTAACTCTAGCAAGTTGTTCATCTAGAAATTCACCTAATGGCAAAGTAGTATCAAGCACAGAAGTAGTTTCATCATGCATAGCAGAAGTGGCATCATCAATAACATGCGACATATCAGAATCCATAGCAGTAGCAGGTTTAGGTGTCGCAAGCTTACTTATAACGAAAGGAGAATCTAGTGCAGAGCTAGATGGCAGTTCCTTACCTCCCCTCGTAGTTGAGGGCAAAATAGTAGTTCGATCGTCTTTCAAGTTCTTCATAGTGATCAATAGATATAAATCCCAAGTGAGTCGGAGAATAGAGCTATGCTCCCCGGCAACGGCGCCAGAAATTAGTCTTGATAACCCACAAGTATAGGGGATCGCAACAGCTTTCGAGGGTAGAGTATTCAACCCAAATTTATTGATTCGACACAAGGGGAGCCAAAGAATATTCTTGAGTATTAGCAGTTGAGTTGTCAATTCAACCACACCTGGATAACTTAGTATCTGCAGCAAAGTATTTAGTAGCAAAAGTGGTATGATAATAAAGGTAACGGTAGCAAAAGTAAAGATAAATGTTTTTGGGTTTTTGTAGTAGTTGTAACATTAGCAACGGAAAAGTAAATAAGCGAAGAACAATATGTGAAAAGCTCGTAGGCAATGGATCAGTGATGGAGAATTATGCCGGATGCGATTCCTCATGCAATAGTTATAACATAGGGTTATATAGAACTAGCTCCAATTCATCAATGTAATGTAGGCATGTATTCCGTAAATAGTCATATGTGCTTATGGAAAAGAACTTGCATGACATCTTTTGTCCTACCCTCCCGTGTTCAGCGGGGTCCTTACGGAAACTAAGGGATATTAAGGCCTCCTTTTACTAGAGAACTGGAGGGCGCTGGAAGTAATTAATGGATTGGGATTCGAGGTTGCATCGGCCTTGGGTCGTGATATTTCCACCACTTTAGCTCAAATTAATGCTCTGTTTAACACAATAATTACCTATAGTCGGGCGCCCTCCAATTTTGGGGCCTTGTTAATCTGCTCCGGTTGCACCTGCTAATGTACGACCTTGACTCAATCGTCTGCACAAGAGAATATCTAACCTGTGTATGTATAAGTTCATACAGTAACGCATGCGCGAATTCGTAGATTCTATCACTGCATGAATCAGACGCTAGCAATAACAGAAGTAGAATCAGAACATGACGCCTAATCGGCTGGAGGATTCACAGTCCTCAAGTGTAATAAGACTTCAGATCACGCGGACAGAAAGACTTCAGTGATGCCTAACACTCTTTGGCTCCGGGTGTTTTGGTTTGTCCTCGCAAGGATTCTCTCTCAAAGGCTTCGGAGGTGGGTTGCTCTCAAACGACAAAAGCCATGCACAAACTCTGAGCAGCCACCAATTTATGGTGTAGGGGGTGGGCTATTGCTACGTCTTGAGCTTGCGTTGGTTTTCCTTGAAAAGGAAAGTGTGATGCAGCAATAGTAGCGTAAGTATTTCCCTCAGTTTTTGAGAACCAAGGTATCAGTCCAGTAGGAGGATCCTCAAAAGTCCCACGCACCTACACAAACAAACAAAGAACTCGCAACCAACGCAATAAAGGGGTTGTCAATCCCTTCACCGCCACTTACGAAAGTGAGATCTGATAGAGATAGTATGATAAGATAAATATATTTTTTGTATTTTATAATACAGATTGGAAAAGTAAAGATGCAAATAAAAGTAGATTGAAAGCTTATATGATAAAAGATAGACCCGGGGGCCATAGGTTTCACTAGTGGCTTCTCTCAGGATAGCATAAGTATTACGGTGGGTGAACAAATTACTGTCAAGCAATTGATAGAAAAGCGAATATTTATGAGATTATCTAGGCATGATCATGTATATAGGCATCACGTGCGCGACAAGTAGACCGACTCCTGCCTGCATCTACTACTATTACTCCACACATCGACCGCTATCCAGCATGCATCTAGAGTATTAAGTTCATAAGAACAGAGTAACACATTAAGAAAGATGACATGATGTAGAGGGATAAACTCATGCAATATGATATAAACCCCATCTTTTTATCCTCGATGGCAATAATACAATACGTGCCTTGCTGCCCCTGCTGTCACTACGAAAGGACACCGCAAGATTGAACCCAAAGCTAAGCACTTCTCCCATTGCAAGAAAGATCAATCTAGTAGGACAAACCAAACTGATAATTCGAAGAGACTTGCAAAGATAACTTAATCACACATAAAAGAATTCAGAGGAGATTCAAATATTTCTCATAGATAAACTTGATCATAAACCCACAATTCATCGGATCTCGACAAACACACCGCAAAAAGAGTTACATCGAATAGATCTCCAAGAAGATCGAGGAGAACATGGTATTGAGATCCAAAAAGAGAGAAGAAGCCATCTAGCTAATAACTATGGACCCGAAGGTCTATGGTAAACTACTCACAACTCATCGGAGGGGCTATGGTGTTGATGTAGAAGCCCTCCGTGGTCGATTCCCCCTCCGATGGAGCACCGGCGAAGGCTCCAAGATAGAATCTCGCGGATACAGAAGGTTACGGTGGTGGAAATAGTTTTTCGTTGGATCCCTGGATGTTCTCGGGGTACGTGGGTATATATAGGAGGAAGAAGTAGGTCGGTGGCCGCCCGAGGGGCCCACGAGATAGGGGTGCGCGCCCTGTAGGGGTGGGCGCGCCCTTCACTCTCGTGGCCGCCTCGACTGCTTCTTGACTTGCACTCCAAGTCCTCTGGATCACGTTCATTCCAAAAATCACGCTCCTGAAGGTTTCATTCCGTTTGGACTCCGTTTGATATTCCTTTTCTTTGAAATACTGAAATAGGCAAAAAAACAGCAATACGGGTTGGGCCTCTGGTTAGTAGGTTAGTCCTAAAAATTATATAAATGTGTAAAGTAAAGCCCATAAACATCCAAAACGGGTAATATAATAGCATGGAACAATAAAAAATTATAGACACGTTGGAGACGTATCAAGCATCTCCAAGCTTAATTCCTGCTCGTCCTCGAGTAGGTAAATGATAAAAACAGAATTTTTGATGTGGAATGCTACCTAGCATAATTCTCAATGTAATTTTCTTTATTGTGGCACGAAAGTTCAGATCCAAATGATTCAAAATAAAAGTTCATATTGACATAAGAAATAGTAATACTTCAAGCATACTAATCAAAGCAATCATGTCTTCTCAAAATAACATGGCTAAAGAAAGTTCATTCCTACAAAAATCATATAGTTAGGCTATGCTTCATTTTTGTCACACAGAAATGCTCCCAAACTATACACCCCCGATGACAAGCCAAGCAATTGTTTCGTACTTAAATAATCTCAAACTTTTTCAACTTTCATGCAATACATGAGCGTGAGCCATGGATATAGCACTATGGGTGGAATAGAATATGATGATGGGGATTGTGCGGAGAAGACAAAAAAGGGGGAAAGTCTCACATTGACGAGGATAATCAATGGGCTATGGAGATGCCCATCAATTGATGTCAACATGAGGAGTAGGGATTGCCATGCAACAGATGCACTAGAGCTATAAATGTATGAAAGCTCAATAAAAGGAAACTAGTGGGTGTGCATCCAACTTGCTTGCTCACGAAGACCTAGGGCATTTTGAGGAAGCCCATCGTAGGAATATACAAGCCAAGTTCTATAATGAAAAATTCCCACTAGTATATAAAAGTGACAACATGTGAGACTCTCTATATGAAGAACATGGTGCTACTTTGAAGCACAAGTGTGGAAAAGAGATAGTAACATTGCCCCCTTTTTATTTATTTTCTTTTTTTGGGCCTTTTTTTTCTTTTGGCCTTTCCCTTTTTTCTCTTTGGCCTTTCTTTTTTTTGGCCTTTTGTTTGGGGGGATAATGCTCTAATAATGATGATCATCACACTTTTATTGATTTCAACTCATGAATTATAACTCAAAACTAGAACAAGATATGACTCTATATGAATGCCTCTAGTGGTGTACAGGGATGGCCAATGAATCAAGAGTGACATGTATGAAAAATTATGCAAAGTGGCCTTGCCACAAATACGATGTCAACTACATGATCATGCAATGGCAATATGACAATAGTAATGCGTGTCATGATGATAAACAGAACGGTGGAAAGTTGCATGGCAATATATCTCGGAATGGCTATGGAAATGCCATAATAGGTAGGTATGGTGGCTGTTTTGAGGAAGATATAAGGAGGTTTATGTGTGATAGAGCGTATCATATCACGGGGTTTGGATGCACCGGCGAAGTTTGCACCAACTCTCAAGGTGAGAAAGGGCAATGCACGGTACCGAAGAGGCTAGCAATGATGGAAAGGTAAAAGTGTGTATAATCCATGGACTCAACATTAGTCAAAAGAACTCATATACTTATTGAAAAAATCTACAAGTCATCAAAAACCAAGCACTACTCGCATGCCCCTAGAGGGATAGATTGGTAGGAAAAGACCATCGCTCGTCCCCGACCGCCACTCATAAGGATGCACAATCTAAGAACACCTCATGTTTCAAATTTGTTACACAACTTTAACCATACGTGCATGCTACGGGACTTGCTAACTTCAACACAAGCATTCTTTAAATTCATAATCACCCAACTAGCATGACTTTAATATCACTACCTCCATATCTAAAAACAATTATCAAGTATCAAATTGATCATAGCATCCAATTCACTTCCTATGATAGTTTTTATTATACCCAACTTGGATGCCCACCATTCTAGGACCAATTTTATAACCATAGCAAATACCATGTTGTTCTAAAAGACTCTCAAAATAATATAAGTGAAGCATGAGAAACTTGTAATTTCTACAAAATTAAGCCACCGCCGTGCTCTAAAAGATATAAGTGAAGCACTAGAGCAAAAACTATCTAACTCAAAAGATATAAGTGAAGCACATAGAGTATTCTAATAAATTCCAATCAAGTGAGCTTCTCCCAAAAGGTGTGTACATCAAGGATGATTGTGGAAAACTAAAAAGAAAATACTAATATCATACAAGACGCTCCAAGCAAAACACATATCATGTGGCGAATAAAAATATAGCTCCAAGTAAAGTTACCGATAAACGAAGACGAAAGAGGGGATGCCTTCCGGGGGCATCCCCAAGCTTAGGTTTTTCGCTATTCTTGAATATCCTGGGGTTCCATGGGCATCCCCAAGCTTAGGCTCTTGCCACTCCTTATTCCATAGCCCATCAAATCTTTACCCAAAACTTGAAAACTTCACAACACAAAACTCAACAGGAAATCTCATAAGCTCCGTTAGTGAAAGAAAGCAAAACCACCACATAAGGTACTGTAATGAACTCATTATTTATTTATATTGGTGTTAAATCTACTGTATTTCAAGTTCTCTATGGTTCATACCACTTAATACTAGCCATAGATGCATCAAAATAAGCAAACAACACACGAAAAACAGAATTTGTCAAAACCAGAACAGTCTGTAGCAATCTATAACCCTTGAATACTTATGGAACTATAAAAATCCTACCAAAATAGTAAGTCATGGGAAATTTGTATATTGATCTACAGCAAAAAGAATCAACGCAAAAGCACGTTTCTGTGAATTAAAAAAACTATTTTCATGCGCGCAAAGTTTCTGTTTTTCAGTAGAATCAAATTAACTATCACCATAGGTTATCCTATAGGTTCTACTTGGCACAAACACTAATTAAAACATAAAAACACATCTAAACAGAAGGTAGATGCAAAATTATTACTAAACAGAAACAAAAACAAAAAACACAAATAAAATTGGGTTGCCTCCCAACTAGCGCTATCGTTTAACGCCTCTAGGTAGGCATAAAAGCGAGGATAGATCTAAGTAGTGCCATCTTTGATTTTCAGTTTTTTAGCAGAGTCATGCTCGAATCCGAGAGGTTCTTTACGTTTCCCTTCATACTCGGAAATATTTAGATCTAAAGAATCTAACCGCTTATTGCAAAGAGTAATCAACATACTCATGCGGTGAAGATTTCTGCTAACACTTTTAAGAGGCTCAAGAGACTTTTGTAATATTTTTTGTTACTTCGCAAATCTTTCCAAACACTTGTGTTTCTTCTTGGGTAGGATTTGGTCGAATAAAACGGCAAGAGGAGGAGATTGGGAAAGAGAGGGCGAATAAAACGACAAGGGTGAAGTGGGGGAGAGGAAAACGAGAGGCAAATGGCAAATAATGTAAATGCGAGGGAGATGAGTTTGTGATGGATACTTGGTATGTCTTGACTTGAGCGAAGACCTCCATGGCAACGGCGCCAAAAATCCTTCTTGCTACGTCTTGAGATTGCGTTGGTTTTCCTTGAAGAGGAAAGGGTGATGCAGCAATAGTAGTGTAAGTATTTCCCTCAGTTTTTGAGAACCAAGGTATCAATCCAGTAGGAGGCTCCTCAAAAGTCCCACGCACCTGCCCAAACAAATAAAGAACTCGCAACCAACATAATAAAGGAGCTGTCAATCCCTTCACGGCCACTTGTGAAAGTGAGATCTGATAGAGATAGTATGATAAGATAAATATATTTTTGGTATTTTATAACACAGATTGGAAAAGTAAAGATGCAAATAAACGTACATTGAAAGCTTATATGATTAAATATAAACCCGGGGGCCATATGTTTCACTAGTGGCTTCTCTCAAGATAGCATAAGTATTACGATGGGTGAACAAATTACTGTCGAGCAATTAATAGAAAATCAAATAATTATGAGATTATCTAGGCATGATCATGTATATGGGCATCACATCCGCGACAAGTAGACCGACTCCTGCTTGCATCTACTACTATTACTCCACACATCGACCGCTATCCAACATGCATCTAGAGTATTAAGTTCATAAGAACAGAGTAACGTATTAAGAAAGATGACATGATGTAGAGGGATAAACTCATGCAATATGATATAAACCCCATCTTTTTATCCTCAATGGCAACAATACAATACGCGCCTTGCTGCCCCTGCTGTCACTGGGAAAGGACAACGCAAGATTGAACCCAAAGATAAGCACTTCTCCCATTGCAAGAAAGATCAATCTAGTAGGCCAAACCAAACCGATAATTCGAAAAGACTTACAAAGATAACTTAATCACACATAAAAGAATTCAGAGGAGATTCAAATATTTCTCATAGATAAACTTGATCATAAACCCACAATTCATCGGATCTCGACAAACACACCGCAAAAAGAGTTACATCGAATAGATCTCCAAGAAGATCGAGGAGAACATGGTATTGAGATCCAAAAAGAGAGAAGAAGCCATCTAGCTAATAATGGAGGGGCTATGGTGTTGATGTAGAATCCCTCTGTGGTCGATTCCCCCTCCGGCGGAGCGTCGGCGAAGGCTCCAAGATGGGATCTCGCGGATACAGAAGGTTACGATGGTGGAAATAGTTTTTCGTTGGCTCCCTGGATGTTCTCGAGGTACGTGAGTATATATAGGAGGAAGAAGTAGGTCGGTGGCCGCTTGAGGGGCCCACGAGATAGGGGGCGCGCCCTGTAGGGGTGGGCGCGCCCTCCACCCTCGTGGCCGCCTCGACTGCTTCTTGACTTGCACTCCAAGTCCTCTGGATCACGTTCGTTCCAAAAATCACGCTCCCAAAGGTTTTATTCCGTTTGGACTTCGTTTGATATTCCTTTTCTTCGAAATACAGAAATAGGCAAAAAAAAACAGCAATACGAGCTGGGTCTCCGGTTAGTAGGTTAGTCCCAAAAATGATATAAATGTGTAAAGTAAAGCCCATAAACATCCAAAACGGGTAATATAATAGCATGGAACAATCAAAAATTATAGATACGTTGGAGACGTATTAGCTATTTATAGCCAGGAGGCAACCCGACCTGATTTGTCCAAAATGACCCTGGGTCACTAAGGAACTGACACGTGTCCAACGATCAGATTTCAAACACACGCGACAGCTTAGCTTGGGCTACAAGCCAAGCTGACTCATCCAGCTCTGGATAAAATTTTCTCTCATTGTCTTCGCTCGAAGACATAGGTTTTGGTTGAGCATCACATCAGTTACTCTGACTTTGTTCACTTGGACCCCACTTAATAGTACGGTGGTTCCTATGACTCAACAAAGAAGAAAAGAAAACTACGAAACAACTATGTCTTCGCACTCCATAGTCTTCACGCGATGCCTTCTCCTGTCATAGTCTTCAATGTGAATGTCTTCACAGACCACCATTGTCTTCAATGTGTTCACACATTTTTAGGGGTCATCTCTGGTAGGTAAACCGAATCAATATGGGACTACTACCTGTGTTATCCTGCAATTCTCACAAACACATTAGTCCCTCAACCAAGTTTGTCGTCAATACTCCAAAACCAACTAGGTGTGGCACTAGATGCACTTACACCTAGTATCCATTATGTTCTGAGATTGATGTTGCTATGACTTTGTTATGCTTAATGCTTGTCATTGGGGCCCGAGTGCCATGATTTCGGATCTGAACCTATTTGTTTTCCTGAATATATGTGAGTTCTTGATCCTATCTTGCAAGTCAATAGTCACCTACTATGTGTTATGATCCGGCAACCCCGAAGTGACAATAATCGGGACCACTCCCGGTGATGACCGTAGTTTGAGGAGTTCATGTATTCACTAAGTGTTAATGTTTTGGTCCGGTACTCTATTAAAAGGAGGCCTTAATATCCCTTAGTTTCCAATAGGACCCCGCTGCCAAGGGTAGGACAAAAGATGTCATGCAAGTTATTTTCCATAAGCACGTATGACTATATTCGGAATACATGCCTACATTACCTTGATGAACTGGAGCTAGTTCTGTGTCACCCTATGTTCTAACTATTGCATGAGGAATCGCATCTGACATAATTATCCATCACTGATCCAATGCCTATGAGATTTTCACATATTGCTCTTTGCTTAGTTACTTTACCGTTGCCACTGTTACAATTACTACAAAACTGCTACTGTTACTTTTGCCACCGTTACCGTTACTTCCATACTACTTTGCTACTAAATACTTTGCTACAGATATTAAGTCTTTGAGGTGTGGTTGAATTGAAAACTCAACTGCTAATACTTGAGAATATTCTTTGGATCCCCTTGTGTCGAATCAATAAATTTGGGTTGAATACTCTACCCTCGAAAACTGTTGCGATCCCCTATACTTGTGGGTTATCAAAAACTTAGTGCATTTTTCTGTATTAGATGATGATGATATATATGATGATATATGAAAACTAGCTTGGTCAATTTTTTGTACTAGATGATGATGATGATGATATATGAAAACTTTTTTAGATGTATATATATGATGATGATGATGTAATTTTGTTCGATGATATATGATGATGTAATTTTGTCGATCTATATACCCCCTCACATATAACTTCGACATGAGGGGGGTCGATATACCCCCACCCCGATAACACTTTTTTCTATGTATATGTCGTCGTTGTCGATATACCCCCTCTCCGATAACTTCAACATGAGGGGGTTCGACATACCCCCTCCCCGATAACATTTTTTTCTATGTATATGTCGTTGTTGTCGATATGCCCCCTCCCCGAGAACTTCGATATATCTATCTCTCATGTTTATATATTAATTGCCATGTTGTAATATTTGCAGAAACTATGGATCATCAAAGAGACTTCGAACAAGAAGAGATATTAGGGGACATAATCCATGGCGGAGGTGATGTCTTGTTGTTTCTCAATGAACTTGAAAAAGGTCTGGAAGGAGCGGAAGGAGGCGGTGATCAAACAATGGAGGAGGAAAGTCATGATCATGATGGTGGCTCCGGCGACCGTGATGACGGCTCAGGTGACCGAACGGAGTCGAGATCAGCTGTTGCAAAGTCCGGCGAGG
>NC_057804.1:670978972-670991548 GCF_018294505.1 Triticum aestivum
CTAAGCTTGTGCTAACTAGCTAATTGATGCATTCATTGTTTTGGTATGTACATATATTAACTCTTCTTTCTTCTTTTATAGCCGTCCGGATCAAGCAAAACTTCGGTAACGAAACAAGACCCGAGGAAAAAGTTGCGCCCGGATGAAAGGTTCACGATCACAGAAATCGCAAACAATGACCAATCGATTAAACCCCTCCGGACCAAGGAAGCATTTTCTTCTCAGTGCAGGGTTCTTGTTAGGGACATGATCCCGATTAGCATTGAGCTATAGAATCAGCCTAAGAAGGAAGAGCTTCAAGTTTCTTTTGTCAAAGATAGACAGGAAGCTGATCTTTGGACCGTGCTAAAGGTAAATTTCACCCTACCAGAAGAGGAGGATCCGGAGAATCCAGTTATAGAGCCATTGATCAAGTCTCATGCTCTCAAGAAGATGGCAGATCTATTTAGGAGGTGGAAGAATGAGTTGAAAACAACATATGTCAACAAAGGGAAGACTCCAGAATTCACCGGCCGATTTGAGAAGATAAGAGATCGTTGGCCCGCATTTGTGGCCATTAAGACATCGGAGCGGAGTAAGAAGATGTCAGCGATTATCAAGATAAATGCTGCAAAGAAGGAGCATCACCATCACACGGGGTCAGGTGGCTACCTCAAAGCCCGGCCGTTATGGGACAAGGCTGAGCAGGACCTGATTGCTAAAGGGGTTGAACCATAGACATTGCATTGGCCAGACCGTTCAAGGACTTGGTTCTTCGGGGTTGGTGGAACTTCGGACCCTGAAACAGGGAAGTGTTGATGGACGGACGAGCAACTTGCAACACCCGTCACGAAGCTTCGGAAAACAATCAAGGAAGTGTAGGAAGGGACGTTCGTTCCCGACAGAGACAACGACGAGCTCACAAGGGCCCTCAGGAATCCTGAGCACCCTGGACGAACACGAGGCATGCCAGGCTCCGTTGCGTGCAAGGTTGGGTTTCCCAACGCAGGCGGTTACAAAACCCAAGAGAGGAGGAGGAAAGTGGAGTAGAGCGAACCGCAACAGCTTAAGGCAAGGGTACGGAAGCTAGAGGAACGACAAGATTTTGAGAACCTGCAGCTGCGAGATCCTGCACAAGAAGCTACCCCGCCATCTCAGCGGAGAAGCAGCGTGGCTTCCATCGAGCTCGTTTAGCAGCCTGACTTGACAGGTCCTAGCTACCCCGTGGATTTTATCACGGATTCACACCAGTGCCACCTTATGACGCAATGGCTTCATCTCAAAGTCAAGGCGGTTGTCGGCTCTGTGTACCCTCCTTCACCCGAAGCAACTTTTCACTGTCGTCCGATTCCACAAGGCTATGTTGTTGTGATGGTGGACAAAACAACAGAGGGATTTGAGGAGCTCCATCTTGAGCACCCTACAGGTGATGGAGAGACTCATCTCAGTCTTGCTATGAAGACTCCGTGTCTATGACGGAAGGAGAACATCAACCTTTTGAACTTCAGGACTCCGGCGAGTCAGCTGGGCACTCCGCCTCCTCCGCCTCCTCCTCCGGCGAGCGATCAGGGCACTCCGCCTCCTGCTCCGGCGCGTGAGGGGGGCAGTACTCCGCCTCCTTCTCCGCCTGCTCTAGCGCGTCCGAGCAGCCCGCCTCCTCCTTCGCCGCCTCGTAAGCGACGGTGGAACACAGACGTCGTCGCTCTGGCTGCTCCGGCACGTGATACGTCTCCAACGTATCTACTTTTCCAAACACTTTTGCCCTTGTTTTGGACTCTGACTTGCATGATTTGAATGAAACTAACCCGGACTGACGCTGTTTTCAGCAGAACTGCCATGATGTTGTTTTATATGTAGAAAAGAAAAGTTCTCGAATGTCCTGGAAATCCACGGAGGCACTTTTCAGATTTAATAAGAATTTTTGGCGAAAGAATTAGTGCCAAGGGGCCCATGGCCTGTCCACGAGACAGGGCCCCCCCTAGGGCGCGGCCCCCTATCTCGTGGGCCCCCTGGACCTCCTCCGACCTCAACTCCAACTCCATATATTCCATCTCGGGGAGAAAAAAATTAGGGAGAAAGTTTCATTGCATTTTACGACACAGAGCCGCCGCCAAGCCCTAATCTCTCTCGGGAGGGCTGATCTAGAGTCCGTTCGGGGCTCCGTAGAGGGGGATTCTCGCCGTCGTCATCATCAACCATCCTCCATCACCAATTTCATGATGCTCACCGCCGTGCGTGAGTAATTCCATCGTAGGCTTGCTGGATGGTGATGGGTTGGATGAGATTTACCATGTGATCAAGTTAGTTTTTGTTAGGGTTTGATCCCTAGTATCCACTATGTTCTGAGATTGATGTTGCTATGACTTTGTTATGCTTAATGCTTGTCATTAGGGACCGAGTGCCATGATTTCAGATCTGAACCTATTATGTTTTGATGAATATATGTGTGTTCTTGATCCTATCTTGCAAGTCTATAGTCACCTATTATGTGTTATGATCCAACAACCCCGAAGTGACAATAATCGGGATACTTCTCGGTGATGACCGTAGTTTGAGGAGTTCATCTATTCACTATGTGTTAATGCTTTGGTCCGGTTCTCTATTAAAAGGAGGCCTTAATATCCCTTAGGTTCTACTAGGACCCCGCTGCAACGGGAGGGTTGGACAAAAGACGTCATACAAGTTCTTTTCCATAAGCACGTATGACTATTTGTGGAATACATGCCTACATTACATTGATGAATTGGAGCTAGTTCTATATCACCCTATGTTTAACTATTGCATGAGGAATCGCATCCGGCATAATTATCCATCACTGATCCATTGCCTACGAGCTTTTCATATATTGTTCTTCGCTTATTTACTTTTCCGTTGCTACTGTTACAACCACTACAAAACCCCCAAAACATTTATCTTTACTTTTGCTACCGCTACCATTATTATCATACCACTTTTGCTACTAAACACTTTGCTGCAGATACTAAGTTATCCAGGTGTGGTTGAATTGACAACTCAACTGCTAATACTCAAGAATATTCTTTGGCTCCCCATGTGTCGAATCAATAAATTTAGGTTGAATACTCTACCCTCGAAAGCTGTTGCGATCCCCTATACTTCTGGGTTATCAAGACTAATTTCTGGCGCCGTTGCCGGGGAGCATAGCTCTATTCTCTGAGTCACTTGGGATTTATATCTGTTGATCACTATGAAGAACTTGAAAGATGATCGAACTACTATTTTGCCCTCAACAATGAGGGGAGGTAAGGAACTGCCATCTAGCTCTGCACTAGATTCTCCTTCCGTTATTAGTAGGATTGCGACACCTAAACCTACTACTGCTATGAATTCCAATATGTCGCATGTTATTGATGACGCCACTTCTGCTATGCATGATGAAACTACTTCTGTGCTTGATACTACTTTGCCATTAGGTGAATTTCTAGATGAACAACTTGCTAGAGTTAGGGGGAATGAAATTACTGAAGATCCTATTACTGATGATAGTGATGATGAAGGTCCCCCCAATGATTATGTATTACCTGTTGTTCCTAAGGGTTATGTTATGAATGAAAAAGCTGCTATGGAAATTCTTGCTTGCAATGATAGAAATGATCTTTAGAAATTATTAGCTAAATGGAAGCGGCAGTCTCTTAATGCTAGAATGAAACCCGATCCTGCTTTTGCTACTTCACCTATCTGTGTTACTAATAAGGATTATGAATTCTCTGTTGATCCTGATATTATTACTTTAGTTGAATCTGATCCTTTTTATGGCCTTGAATCCGAAACTGTTGTGGCACATCTTACCAAGTTGAATGATATAGCCACCCTGTTTACTAATGATGAGAAGTCTCGCTATTTATATAGCCTTCAGATATTTCCGTTCTCATTAAAGGGTGATGCTAAGACTTGGTATAATTCTCTTGCTCCTGGTTGTGTGTGTAGTCCCCAAGATATGATTTATTACTTCTCTGCTAAATATTTCCCTGCTCATAAGAAACAAGCTGCCTTGCGGGAAATATATAATTTTGTGCAAATCAAAGAAGAGAGTCTCCCACAAGCTTGGGGGAGGCTTCTCCGGTTACTTAATGCTTTGCCCGATCATCCCCTTAAGAAAAATGAAATACTTGATATCTTTTATAATGGACTAATCAATGCTTCCAAGGACTACTTGGATAGTTGTGTTGGTTCTGTTTTCAGGGAAAGAACAGTCGACGAAGCTGAAATATTATTGAATAATATGTTGACTAATGAAAATAATTGGACTCTTCCTGAGCCAATTCCTGAAGTGATTCCTGAACCAATTGATCCAACTCCTGAGCCTACTCCTAAACCCACTCCGAAGAATAGAGGTGTTTTATTTCTTAGTCCTGAAGATATGCAAGTGGCAAAGAAATCAATGAAAGAAAAAAACATTAAAGCTGAAGATGTTAAGAATTTACCTCCTATTGAAGAAATACATGGTCTTAATTTACCGCCTGAAGAACCACATTGTCTTGATAACCCGACACGGGTAGTAAAGGTAAATTCTCTCTATAGATATGATAAAGTTGAAATACCCTCTACTAAATTTCATAGCCCCTGCTTAGATGAATTTGATGACTTTATGGCTAGACAAGAAAGTTTTAATGCTTATGTTGGTAGAGAGTTAAAGAATAATGCTTTCGAGATAGGACGCGTAGGTGATAATATGGCTAGAGTTAAATATGAACTTGACCGCGTTAGAAAATATGCTTCAATGGTTGCTACTCAAGCTGAGCAAGTACTTAAAGCTCAAAATGATTTGCTTGATGAATTGAATAATAAAAATGACTTTGCTGTTAGAGTGGCTACTAGAACTTGTAGAATGACTCAGGAACCTTTGTATCCTGAAGGCCACCCTAAGAGAATCAAGCAAGATTCTCAGAGAAACAATTTAGAGGCACCTAGTTCTTCTAAAAAGAAGAAGAAGAAAAATGATAGGACTTTGCATGCTTCTAGTGAACCTACTGTACACACGCCTGAGAATCCCAATGATATTTCTATTTCTGATGCTGAAACACAATCAGGTGATGAACATGAACCTAGTGATAATGTTAATGATAATGTTCATCTTGATGCTCAACCTAGAAAAGACAATGATGTAGAGATTGAACCTGCTGTTGATCTTGATAACCCACAATCAAAGAATCAACGTTATGATAAGAGAGATTTTGTTGCTAGGAAGCACGGTAAAGAAAGAGAACCATGGGTTCAGAAACCCATGCCCTTTCATCCTAAACCATCCAAGTCAAAGGATGATGAGGAGTTTGAGCGCTTTGCTGAAATGATTAGACCTATTTTCTTACATATGCGCTTAACTGATATGCTTAAAGTAAATCCTTATGCTAAGTATATGAAGGATATCATCACAAATAGAAGAAAGATAGCGGAAGCTGAAATTTCCACCATGCTTGCTAATTACACTTTTAACGGTGGAATACCAAAGAAACTTGGAGATCCGGGTGTACCAACTATACCATGCTCTATTAAAAGAAATTATGTTAGAACTGCTTTATGTGATCTTGGAGCCGGTGTTAGTGTTATGCCTCTCTCTTTATATCGTAGACTTGAATTGAATAAGTTGACACCTACTCAAATATCTTTGCAAATGGTTGATAAATCAAGTGCTATACCTGTTGGTATTTGTGAGGATGTGCCTGTTGTGGTCGCAAATGTCACTATCTTAACGGACTTTGTTATTCTGATATTCCTGAGGACGATAGTATGTCTATTATCCTTGGTAGACCTTTTCTTAATACTGCAGGGGCTGTTATTGATTGCAACAAAGGCAATGTCACTTTTCATGTTAATGGTAATGAGCATACGGTACACTTTCCGAGGAAACAATCTCAAGTTCATAGCATCAATTCTATTGAAAAAGTTCCAACTATCATTTTTGGAGGTTTTGAATTTCCTCTCCATACTGTCAAGAAAAATTATGATATTCTTATTGTTGGGGATTTTCATATCCCCGTTGAGGTAACTTAGTGTTATTCGAAATTTCTCCGGTTCCGTGTTATTCGGAATGAGTTTGTTAACAAGACTTGATCAACCTTGTTAGTGGGTTCATTTTGATGATCACGAGATGGATGAAACTAGAAGGCACAACCTTCTGTACCCTCTTTTTACTTTTTGTTATTTAGAATAAATAAAGCAAAATGGTATTATCCGTCTGTTTTCTGAATTATCCGTGCATTAAAAAATAGTCCGAAAATAAAAGTGCTCCAAATGCCCTGCAAATTTAGTATGATTTTTTTGGAATATTTGAGGATTTTAGGCACTGAAAACACTGCAGGAGGGGCAAGCACCAGGCCACGAGAGAGGAGGCCCCCCCCTGTAGGGCGCGCCCCCTGTCTCGTGGGCCCCTGGTGGCTCCCCTCCACTTATGCCAGCACCCACACACTTCATCTTCTACCCAAAAAAAATCCCCATCCAGCTCAAGCCCGAGTTCTAGCTCGTTTTGCTGCGATTTTTGATCTCTTAGCTCAAAGCTCCATTCGCAAAACTGCTTTGGGAGATTGTTGCTTGAAAATGTTAAGGAGGCTCTTTAAAGGCTCTTCTAGCCAAAGCTGTAAGGAAAAACAAGACAAAGAAAAGGAAAACCCCAAGTATAATCTTCCTCGCTTAGCGGAAGTACGGTCGTGCGAATGGCCATGTGAGGATTTCTTGAAAGAAGCCGGAATTCATGAAGACTTTTATGCTTTAATCGAAACTGCAGGCCTCGGCGGTTTCATGAACGACCGAATCGATCAGTATCTCTTGCTCACCAATACTTTCGTGCAAAACTTTTATTATTATCCTAAGAAGTCACCACCTGCAATATCATTTCATTTATATGATGAATTCAAAGAAATGTCTTTACTTTATTTTTGCGCGGTATGTAGGATACCTTATGAGGGAGAATTAGAGGAACCCCATCGTGAAGATGTGGATGGCTTCGTTAAAACTATTGCTGTAGAAGAGCCAAAGAAGGGATCTGAGGCAAAAGTCTCTAGCATACACTTTCCTGTTTTACGCTACTTTGCCATATTTGCTAGTAGATGCTTGATTGGTCGTGGGAATAGTGGAAATTTGAGCGTTCCAGATATTATTATTCTTCAACATGCTTTGCTGGGAGACAATACTTTCAGTATGGGTGTCGTCGTTGCTAAACGGCTAGCCCTGAATCATACAAAAGGCCCCATATTTGGAGGTATCTATGATGCACGTCTTGCTGAACATTTTCAGATACCCATTAGGCACATGAGGAGGAGGAGACAAAATTACCTCCTCACATTTTAGATTACAAGAGCATGGTAGCACACAAGTTTATTGTTGACAACGAAGAGAAGATGCTCTTGTATAGACTTAGATTCAATAAGAAACACTTTGAGTTTATTATTTTGCCTGCACCTCTATTGTTTGATTTGCTTGCAGAAAATCGTCTTGTCACGCCGGAAGCGGTGAACAATCATTTAGCCCAAGCTTTTACTCCGGAACCTGAACCTGAGCCGGAACCTGAGCTGGACCCTTATCGTGCATCATCTGTCCAGTGGGATCCGGAGATGACCAGCCCGTGATATCCTGATTACACCTCCCACTACACAGGGGAGAGTAGCAGCGGTCCTTGGTATTAGACCAACTTAGGCCAAAAGCCTAAGCTTGGGGGAGTACATATTTCTCACCGACTTTACATTCATGTTCACACACTAGTCGTCGGTGCTCATACTCTTTCATTGTATTATCCATGCTAGTTTAAATTTCTTTTTCTAGTTTTGTTCTTGTGTGTTTGATAAACCTTAAAAAAACCAAAAAAGATTAGTTAGTTTAATTTCCTTTGCTTGTAGTAGAAATTAAAATGAAAACCCAAAAAGATTTCTCTTTCTTCTTTTACTTGTTGGGAGCTTTCCCGTGTAAATAGTTTTCTTTTCTTTTCTTTTGGGGGTCGAGAAGACCATATTGAAAATGCTTAAGTGGCTCTTATATGCATGATTGTTTATTTAATTTAGAGCCCATATTACTTGTCTTCTCTCTTGAGTTGAATGCTTGCAGATTCCAGCTTAGTCCAATGCACATGCACTCTTATTATTATACACATTGTTCGGTCGTGCAAGTGAAAGGCAATAATGATGATATATGATGGACTTATTGGGATGAGAAAAGCTGGTATGAACTCGACCTCTCTTGTTTTTGTAAATATGATGAGTTCATTGTTCCTGAGTCAGCTATTATGAAGTAAACATATTTGCAATGACATTTAGAGATTATAGTTGCTTGTGCCATGCTTGATTAGCTATGAGTTATAATGGTTTACCTTGCGTGCCAACATGCTATTAGAATGATTATGATGTGGTATGATGGGATGGTATCCTCCTTTGAATGTATTAAGTGACTCGACTTGGCACATGTTCACGCATGTAGTTGAATCAAATCAACATAGCCTTCATGATATTTATGTTCATGGTAGATTATATCCTACTCATGCTTGTACTCGGTGTGAATTAATTTTAATGCATGTTTATAATTGTTGTCGCTCTCTCAGTTGGTCACTTCCCAGTCTTTTGCTAGCTTTCACCTGTACTAAGCGGGAATACTGCTTGTGCATCCAAACTCCTTAAACCCCAACGTTGTTCCATATGAGTCCACTATACCTACCTATATGCGGTATTTACCTGCCGTTCCAAGTAAATTTGTATGTGCCAAACTCTAAACCTTCAAATGAAATTCTGTTTTATATGCTCGAGCAGCTCATGTTTCAACTAGGGCTGCCTATATCTTCCATGCTAGGTGGGTTATTCTCAAGAGGAGTGGACTCCCCTCCTCATTCACGAGAAAGGGCTGGTAACCGGGATGCCCAGTCCCATGATCCAAAAAGATCAAAACAAATCAAAATAATTAAACAAAACTCCCCAGGGCTGTTGTATGTTGGAGGCACTCGTTGTTTCGAGAAAGCCATGGATTGATGCTAGTTGGTGGTTGGGGGAGTATAAACCTTTACCATTCTGTTTGGGAACTACCTATAATGCATGTAGTATGGAAGATACATCCATCTCATAGTTGTTGCGTTGACAGCAAAAGTATGCCGCTCAAAATGTTATTCAATCTTTGTTTTAAAATCGAGCTCTGGCACCTCTACAAATCCCTGCTTCCCTCTGCGAAGGGCCTATCAATTTACTTTTATGTTGAGTCATCACCCTTCTTATTAAAAGCACCCGCTGGAGAGCACACTGTCATTTGCATTCATTATCATTGGTTTATATTGGGTATGACTTGACTGGATCTCCTTTACCATGAATTCCAATGTTTAGTCAGTCCTTGATCTTTAAAGGAGCTCTGCATTTATGTTTTGCGGTCTCAGAAAGGGCTAGCGAGATACCATTTTTGTTATATTATGTTATGATTATTTTGAGAAAGTGTTGTCATCCGAGTTTTATTATTATAGCTCGCTAGCTGATTATGTTATTGATATGAGTAATTGTGAGACCTATGTGTTATTGTTAGTATGGTTACTTCATAATATTTGCTAAAACTTGAATGCTGGCTTTTCATGTTACAACAACATGAGCAAACAGAGTTTGTAAAAGTTTTTCTTTATCACTTTGAGTTTATCAACCGAATTGCTTGAGGACAAGCAAATGTTTAAACTTGAGGGAGTTGATACGTCTCCAATGTATCTACTTTCCCAAACACTTTTGCCCTTGTTTTGGACTCTAACTTGCATGATTTGAATGAAACTAACCCGGACTGACGCTGTTTTCAGCAGAACCGCCATGATGTTGTTTTATGTGTAGAAAAGAAAAGTTCTCGGAATGTCCTGGAAATCCATGGAGGCACTTTTCAGATTTAATAAGAATTTTTGGCGAAAGAATTAGTGCCAGGGGGGCCACGGCCTGTCCACGAGACAGGGGGCGCGCCCCCCCTAGGGCGCGTCCGCTTATCTCGTGGGCCCCCTGGACCTCCTCCGACCTCAACTCCAACTCCATATATTCCGTCTCGGGGAGAAAAAAATCAGGAAGAAAGTTTCATCGCGTTTTACGACACGGAGCCGCCGCCAAGCCCTTATCTCTCTCGGGAGGGCTGATCTGGAGTCCGTTCGGGGCTCCGAAGAGGGGGATTCGTCGCCGTCGTCATCATCAACCATCCTCCATCACCAATTTCATGATGCTCATCGCCGTGCGTGAGTAATTCCATCGTAGGCTTGCTGGACGGTGATGGGTTGGATGAGATTTACCATGTAATCGTAGGTTTGATCCCTAGTATCCACTATGTTCTGAGATTGATGTTGCTATGACTTTGCTATGCTTAATGCTTGTCACTAGGGCCCGAGTGCCATGATTTCATATCTGAACCTATTATGTTTTCATGAATATATGTGTGTTCTTGATCCTATCTTGCAAGTCTATAGTCACCTATTATGTGTTATGATCCGACAACCCCGAAGTGACAATAATCGGGATACTTCTCGGTGATGACCGTAGTTTGAGGAGTTCATGTATTCACTATGTGTTAATGCTTTGGTCCGGTTCTCTATTAAAAGGAGGCATTAATATCCCTTAGTTTCCACTAGGACCCCGCTGCAACGGGAGGGTAGGACAAAAGACGTCATACAAGTTCTTTTCCATAAGCACGTATGACTATTTATGGAATACATGCCTACATTACATTGATGAATTGGAGCTAGTTCTATATCACCCTATGTTATAACTATTGCATGAGGAACCGCATCCGGCATAATTATCCATCACTGATCCATTGCCTATGAGCTTTTCATATATATATTCTTCACTTATTTACTTTTCCGTTGCTACTGTTACAACCACTACAAAACCCCAAAAACATTTATCTTTACTTTTGCTACCGCTACCATTATTATCATACCACTTTTGCTACTAATCACTTTGTTGTAGATACTAAGTTATCCAGGTGTGGTTGAATTGACAACTCAACTGCTAATACTCAAGAATATTCTTTGGCTCCCCTTGTGTCGAATCAATAAATTTGGGTTGAATACTCTACCCTCGAAAGCTGTTGCGATCCCCTATACTTGTGGGTTATCAGCGCGTCATAGCGGACTGCCTCCGGCTCCTCCGCCTGTTAAGCAACGAAAGAAGACAGCCGCGGCCGCTTCGGCTGCTCTGGCGTCTAGCAGTACAGCCAGAGGTGGGAGGCAATACAGATATGGTCCATCGTCTCTCAAGCCTCTAGACAAGTTACCGTACGAGAGGAGCGACGAGGAAAACCAGAAGATCTCTTAAGGCCAAGTGAATGAGTTCTTTCAATCGGTAAAAGCTAAGATACATCCATCTCCGGCGGAGAAGATAGATCCGGTGAAAGCGAAGCGCACTTTGGATGCCTTGCAGCGACCACCACCGCCTCCGCCGCAATCCAACTATGACCGCATCATTGAAATGACATATAAGGAAGTGGAGCGGTCGGGAAGTACTTGCACTGATCAAAGTCTAGCAGAACGAAGAAAAGGAAAAAAAATTCCCAGCTCGGCGAACAGGCGAAGCAATC
The DNA here is from genome assembly GCF_018294505.1 of Triticum aestivum. Classification (NCBI taxonomy): domain Eukaryota; kingdom Viridiplantae; phylum Streptophyta; class Magnoliopsida; order Poales; family Poaceae; genus Triticum; species Triticum aestivum. The sequence continues at coordinate 670,990,469 of NC_057804.1, forward strand.
GTGCACCCCACTCAATGTGTCTAGCGATATCGTCGCTAATCTTCTGGGGATGCTGCCCGGTACAAATCCTGGAGATTACATGCTCGACGACGATGCACTTTTTGAAACAATGGAGGTGGACACATTAAGATTCCAGCACGGGAAGCCTCTCATCATACCTGGTACTTCCCTAACAACGATGATGCGAAGATTCCATGATTGGTACATGGACATCTGCAGGAAGTCTGGGACAAATACTTTGACGCTGAGAGTTAAAGAGGAGCACGACCTCGTTGGAATTGATTTGTTGTCTGTTCCATATGAGGAATTCTTCTAGTTTTTCAATCAAAAGGCCCTCGATAAAACAATCATCACTTGCTACTGTCTGTAAGTACTACTTCTCTGTAATTAATTAAGTCTCTATATATAGCTCAGCTCTTTCATTGCATGTATATATAATTATCCTCACTATATTATGCAGATTGAAGATTGCCGAATTGAAGAAAAGACAAGTAGGTGATATTGGGTTCATTAACACAAATCTCATGTATGAATGGAATGTTAAATATGATCCTAGAGATACCGAGGCCAACTTGCTACGATCGTTACTTCAAAATCAAAACTAAGTTACAATACTCTTTCCTTATGAATACAAGTGAGTGTTACTGTCTTGTGCATATTCGGTTTCCCTTATTACTCGAGGTTATAGTAATGTAATTGATGAGTTATGCATGTGTGCGCAGCTTCCACTTTATTCTGCTAGAGATTAAGCTTGAGCAGGGACTAGTAACCGTCATAGACTCCAAACGAAAAAAAACCGGAGGAGTATGCGACCATGACTAAAATGCTCGCGAAGTAAGTTCAATCGATCATTATCGCACCATATCGGCAACTTTGTTCATTTCCTGATATCAAGTAATTGTTTTCTTTGTCTGGCAGGGTTTGGAAAAAGTTCACCACACAAGCTCTGGGACTGCCGGCGCAGCTGCGATTTAACCACCCGAAAGTAAGTATAGTATGTAGCGTCGATCAAGCACGGAGATAAGAGAGGACACTTCTCTCTATTAGCTAGCTAACACAATAGGTAACCCTACAAAACCC